>NC_073383.1:35032360-35054860 GCF_028641065.1 Leucoraja erinaceus | reverse complement strand
TAATACGGGACAGTTGGCAACCCTGCGTATAGTTCTGGTTGCCACACCACAGGAAGAATGTGGCAGCAATTGAAAAGGTGCAGGAGAGATTCAACAGGATGTAGCCTGGGGTGGAGGACTGTAGTTACAAGGAGACATTGGATTGGCTGGGTTTATTGTCACCAGAACATAGGAGATTGGACAGGGAATGGTCATTAATATCAATTAGTATAGGACAGAGGGAAGAAATTGTGATGATGAACAATTTGAAGGGAGTAATGTTAAGACCGCAGGAGGTGGATAGAATAGAAACCAACAGCAGCAATTAAATGGTTGGCCCCTAATCAATGGGAAAGACGTTCACCGCATCCCGCCATCACTTATACTGCTGCTTCCCACTTGACATGGAAAATTGAGTAAACAAAGGAATGTATTATTTTAAAGAGCAGAGAGTTGCTTTTCCAAGCAATGATGAGTCGGCAGAATTGAACTGTGGGGAAGAGCAGGATGAAAAGGTGGAAAGCGTGGATTGAGAGCTAATCCAAAAGTTTATACAAAATTACATTTCATCAGATCAGAGGCTAAAGAGGTACAGTAATGAAGAGTATTAAAAAAGATATATTGGTCAAAGGTGAAAGAGTTACATTTCAAATGAGATATACATGATAGGGGAATTGAATGCAGTTTAGGGTGAATATTGGAGATTGAGAAGAATGAGCACTGGAAGCAGGGAAGAATCTTCTGCTTCCATTGGGCACTCCTCCCTGCTTTTACTGCCCACACATCACTGCTTTTGATGCTCATTTGTCTCTTTTTTAACATTCTCTATTTTTTGTAGTGCACATTGCTCTCTGCTTCAAATCTTCACTCCCCATTTATCTATCTATCTATCTATCTATCTATCTATCTATCTATCTATCTATCTATCTATCTATCTATCTATCTATCTATCTATCTATCTATCATTATATCTATCATTATATAAAACTGTGTGCCTACCGGCATCCGTCCGTCCGGCTGCCGGCCGCCTTTCTTCCTTTGATTCCTTGCTACGCCGAAACCAGACACAGAATCGCCGAGATCTTTTCCATTTCGGTAGAGATTTCACTTTTCTTTCAAAGTATCCACTCCTGATTACATTTCGTCGTGTTTATATACACGTTTTTAATCAAATCCTTCCCCCCCCCCCCCCCCCCCCCCCCTTCCCCCCCAATATTTCAAAAATAAACTGGCTTCTCACCCATAGAAGCAGCCCCAGCCCCAGCTCCTGGTGAACGTTCCATCGTGTGATGTCACAATGCCCAATGCTCAAAGACATTCTTGCCATAGAGGGAGTACAGAGAAGGTTCACCAGACTGATTCCTGGGATGTCAGTACATTCATATGAAGAAAGACTGGATAGACTCGGCTTGTGCTCGCTAGATTTTAGAAGATTGAGGGGGTATCTTATAGCAACTTACAAAATTCTTAAGGGGTTGGACAGGCTAGATGCAGGAAGATTGTTCCAGATGTTGGGGAAGTCCAGAACAAGGGGTCACAGTTTAAGGATAAGGGGTAAATCTTTTAGGACCGAGATGAGAAAAACATTTTTCACACAGAGAGTGGTGAATCTCTGGAATTCACTGGCACAGAAGGTGGTTGAGGCCAGTTCATTGGCTATATTTAAGAGGGAGTTAGATGTGGCCCTTGTGGCTAAAGGGATCGGGGGTATGGAGAGAAGGCAGGTACAGGATACTGAGTTGGATGATCAGCCATGATCATATTGAATGGTGGTGCAGGCTCGAAGGGCCGAATGGCCTACTCCTGCACTTAATTTCTATGTTTCTGTTTCCCTCTCCTCACCCCTCTCCCTCTCCCGCCCATCCCTCTCTCCCCCACCCCCCTTCCCTCTCTACACCACCCCCTTCCCTCACTCCCCCCGCCCCCTTCCCCCTACCCCTCTGTCCCTCTTCCATCACTCCCCCTACCCCTCTCTTTCTTCCTCCCCCCCTACTCTTTCCCCTCTCTCCCCCCCACCCCTCTCCCCCCCCCTCCCTCCTCCCCCCTCCCTCCACATCCCCCCCCTCCCCCACATCTCTCTCCCCATCCCCCTCTCTCACCCCCTACCCCGCTCTCCTTTCCCTCCCAAATCTGTCCCGTTTCCTCCTCCTCCTCTCCCGTCCCTCCCCTCTTCTCACCCACCCCCCTCCCCCCACGTGTGTGATTGGGGGGTGGTTAATGTGAGTGTGATGCCGCAGCCCCCCCCCTCGCAAACGCCGTTGGGGAAACAGACCCAACGGGTCTGCACTTGGTCTAGTTACTTTTATTATTCACCCTTCTTGCCATGCTTGTTCTTCACTGCATCCCGCCATCACTTACACTGCTACTGACAATTGCTCCTCATAGACTACATTACTCACTCTTCATTGCATTCCATACCCTTGTCTCTCTGCTTCCATTGCATACTCTTCATTGCTTTTTGTATTTTTACCCACCTGCTTCCAGAGCTGTCTATTTAAGGCTTCCACAACTCACACTTCACCGGTTTCAGTACCCACTCATCTCTACTTCCAACAAACATATTTCCAATTTTTACTTTTCAATTTGTCCTTTAAATGCTGTTATAGTACCTGTCTCAAGTGGCATATATGCACCGCCCTCTGTGTGAAAATGTTGCCCCTATTCAATCTTTCCCTTCTCACCTTAAATCCATATCCTCTGGTTGTAGATTCTCCTACTCTAGGTAAAGTGCATTCACCCTATCTATTTGCCTCATAATTTTATACTCCTCTAAGATCACCCATCAGCCTCCTGAGCTCCAATGAATAAAGTCCTAACCTGCTCAACCTCTCTCTATAGCTGAGACCCACAAGTCATGGCAAAATCCTCGTAAATCTTCTCTGCATAGAAAAAGGGAAGGGAAAGTCAGACGAGGGCAAAATCAAACAACAGCAATGGTGATGAAAAATTCTTGACCAGGTTGAAAATCAGAGGCTGTTCCAATACAGTTATCCATGTACTGGAAGATGAGGTGCCTGAGCAAAACTGAAACCAGGAGTATCCAACCAAATTAGAGGAATGGTTGACACTCAGACTGATTCTCCTTGATACTACGTTTATCTGGAGAGGTGAGTGGTTGAATATCAGAATGTTTCACCAGAAGGAGGAAGATGGCGGTAGTGAGCTTCTGCTCCAGGAGCAGGAGTACAGGGCTCATGTTGTCTCTGTGAATGATGGAGGTATCATGGGATTGCAGGTCCACGGTGAAAATGTGTTGGCTATGGTTAGGAATGGAAACCATCTCATCTATCTCAAATAACAAGGAACTGTAGATGCTGGTTTGCATTTAAAAAAAGTGCTGGAGTAACTCAGCAGGTCAGGCAGCATCTCTGGCGAACATGGACAGGTGAAATTTCAGGTCAGGAATTTTCTTCAGACTGATAAAGTTCTAAAGAAGTGTCCCGACCTGAAATATCACCTATCCATATTCACCAGAGATGCTGCCTGACCCGCTGAGTTACTCCAACACTTTGTATCTTTTTTTAATCTACCCTTATTGCTGTCTTCAAGGATGTGTCCACCAATGTCCATCTCCCTCGGTGCTTCCCAAAGCCCCATCATTCATTGCATATATCAGAGATTAAACGGTTCTCCCAAAGCCACCGTGCCTCTCACTTTCATAATTAAATCTCCCCTGCCATTGGTCTATCAATCTAATCAAATCATCAATACCTTCTTGCAATTGAAAATTACCTTATCACGATCAACACAATCATCAATCTATGATTTGTTAATCATAGCTCCCTCTCCTCGTCATAACCACCTGACTTACTTACATCCCATTCATACCAACAATGTTCGGGAGACCGGCAGGATGGATTTACCAATTGCTGCATGGCTACAGGCATCTATCTCCAGTGCAGGAACTCTGTTTGCAGCAATACCATTGTATATTGTAGGGGAATCTGAATGGTTGTGTTAAATGACCTGCTGTATCTACACATGTAACTACCTGAGAGTCTGAAGAAGGATCTTGACCCAAAACATCACTCATCCCTTCTCTCCAGAGATGCTGCCTGGCTCGCTGAGTTACTCCAACTTTTTGTGTCTATCTGCTGTAACTACACATTACCCTTGAATGGCCAGTGTTATTATTGGCCCTGGTGAGTCCACACCTGGAGTATTGTGTGCAGTTTTGGTCTCCAAATTTGAGGAAGGACATTCTTGCTATCGAGGGAATGCAGCATAGGTTCACGAGGTTAATTCCCGGGATGGTGGGACTGTCATATGTTGATAGAATGGAGCGGCTGGGCTTGTATACACTGGAATTTAGAAGGATGAGAGGGCATCTTATTGAAACATATAATATTATTAAGGTATTGGACACTAGAGGCAGGAAACGTATTTGCGATGTTGGGGAAGTCCAGAACCAGGGGTAGGCCATTTAGAACGGAGATGAGGAAAAACGTTTTCACCCAGAGAGTTGTGAATCTGTGGAATTCTCTGCCTCAGAAGGCAGTAGGGGCCAATTCTCTGGATGCTTTCAAGAGAGAGTTGGATAGAGCTCTTAAAGATAGCGGAGTCAAGGGATATGGGGAGAAGACAGGAATGGGGTACTGATTGGGGATGATCAGCCATGATCACAGTGAATGGCGGTGCTGGCTCGAAGGGCCAAAATGGCCTACTCTTGCACTTATTGTCTATTGTCTATTGTCTATTGAATAAATATATTGCTGGACAGCTGCAATTTTGTTTTGTGAACTGTTCGGATTACTGAGTTCCTTCGGCAATCTCTTTTTTTTGCTATGAGTACCCTGTCATGATCTGGGCAGCACCTCTACATTCCTATATGTGGAGATCAAATGTGCCCACAGTGCTATCGAGATGCTTGCAGCAAAGCCCAATAAAGCCCCAGCAGGACTTTAGCACTCTTCATGTGCCCAATTACTTCCCATAGCTGATATTAATTTGCTGCAAGTTAATTTTCTGTATAGCATGAATTAGTGCATTAAAATTCCTCTAAACATCAATGGTCTCTAGTGTGCACATGATTAGTCCAACACAGTGTGTTGAATGGCTTCCTATGTTATGACCATTCTACGATTCAACAATTATTCTTGCCCTTTTGCTTAACTTACATACACCTTTTGGTAGAGTTTCTTCTCTCCTTGCAGACTCTGTGTTCACCTTATGGAAATCATTCCCAACTAGCTTTGTACTGTTATAAAACTTAATATGGTGGATCCGAGCAATGTCCAGCACTCCACTCGCAGCAAACTGCCAGAGTGAAGGTGAGCTGCTTCTGCTCTCTGACCTTTAAATAATCCTCCAACCTTGCTTGATCCGATGGCGGGTCTCTGAACTGAAATGGTAACACTGATATAATCTGACCAGTTCAAAGTTTCCAGCAGTTTTTTTGCTTTTTGCTTCAGATTTTCAATACCTTCAGTTGTTTTCTGACTTTCAGTCTTGCTGCCTAAACTGGTACATCAAGTCAAGTCAAGTCAAGTCAAGTCAAGTTTATTTGTCACCTACACATACGAGATGTGCAGTGAAATGAAAGTGGCAATGCTCGCGGACTTTTGTGCAAAAGACAAACAACAAAACAACCAAACAAATTATAAACACAATCATAACACACATATTCTTTTACATAATAAATAATAGAAGGAAAAACGTTCTGGAGAGTTAGTCCCTGGTGAGAAAGGCGTTTACAGTCCAAATTGCCTCTGGGAAGAAACTCCTTCTCAACCTCTCCGTTCTCACTGCATGGCAACGGAGGCGTTTGCCTGACCGTAGCGGCTGGAACAGTCCGTTGCAGGGGTGGAAGAGGTCTCTCATGATTTTGTTTGCTCTGGAGTTGCACCTCCTGTTGTATAGTTCCTGCAGGGGGGTGAGTGAAGTTCCCATAGTGCGTTCGGCCGAACGCACTACTCTCTGCAGAGCCTTCTTGTCCTTGGCAGAGCAATTCCCGAACCAGATGGTAATGTTCCCGGACAAGATGCTTTCCACCGCCGCTGCGTAGAAGCACTGTAGGATCCTCGGAGACACTCTGAATTTCCTCAATTGCCTGAGGTGGTAAAGGCACTGCCTTGCCTTACTCACCAGTGCTGAGGCGTGTGATGACCATGTCATATCCTCAGAGATGTGGACTCCCAGATATTTAAAACAGTTCACCCTATCCACAGGATCCCCATTTATACTCAATGGAGTGTACGTCCTCGGATGATGTGCCCTCCTAAAGTCCATGATCAGCTCCTTCGTTTTTTTGATGTTCAAGAGGAGGCTGTTCTCCTGGCACCAGAGTGCTAGATCAGCCACCTCCTCCCGGTAGGCCTTCTCATCATTGTCTGAGATCAGGCCCACCACCACAGTGTCATCAGCAAACTTAATTATTGAATTGGAGCTGAACCTAGCCACACAGTCATGTGTGTACAGGGAGTACAATAGGGGGCTGAGGACGCAACCCTGGGGCGATCCTGTGCTCGGGGTGAGGGACTTCGATGTATTCCCTCCCATCTTGACTACCTGGGGCCTGGCGGTGAGAAAGTCCAGGACCCAGGCACACAGGGAGGTGTTGAGCCCCAATTCCAGTAGCTTCCCGGCCAGTCTGGTGGGGACTATCGTGTTGAAGGCTGAACTGTAGTCTATGAACAGCATCCTCACGTAGCCCCCCTTCTGGCTGTCCAGATGGGAGAGAGCGGTGTGCAAGACCTGGGAGACCGCATCGTCCGTGGACCTGTTCGGACGGTATGCAAACTGCAACGGGTCCATGTTCCGAGGGAGGAAGGCGCAGATGTGATTCTTCACCAGCCTCTCAAAGCATTTCATGACTACCGAGGTAAGGGCCACCGGACGGTAGTCATTCAGCCAGGCTGGGGAGGCATTTTTTGGTACCGGTACAATGATGGATTTTTTGAAGCAGGCAGGGACCACGGACTTGTCCAGGGAGAGGTTGAATAATGTAGTGAGCACTGGAGCTAGCTGCGTAGCACAGGACTTGAGTACTCGCCCCGAGATGCCCCACATGTCCCACTTTTACATGGAATCTCAACAAATGTTTAAAAAAATTCCAATATACCATAAATCCCTTATCTAGTTACATCTTCTAAAATACTTCCAGGATTGTGAAACAACCTTTCCTTTCATACAAGCATGGTAACTCGTATAACTTTCTAAGTGGCCTGTCACCAGGACTGAGATTACAGACTACCCCCAGCAGCTGTTTTCAGGCTAACTGTCCTACATGTCTTTATTTTATCTCCCTCGTTATTGAACAAGGGTGCTGGGTAAGACTATGCTTTGCCACAAAATACGGTGACTCATAAATTCCACAAGATGTAGAAGAAACGTGTGATGGAAAACTCAGAACAGACACGCAGTGTGGGTGCCGTGGGTAGCCAGTTCTGGCACAGCATTTAGTCCCGAGAAGAAACAGTCTTGATGTTTGTCCACCCACTCCCTCTAGCACAGCTATGCAAGAAAAACGTAATTACAGCCCTCCCGACACATACCCTGAGGAAAATGAAACAACACGCCAAACTAAAAGTCAAAACGACACGGCTAAAACAGTTGATGGAAATAAAGAAACCACAGGTGCTGCAAATCTGCAATAAAAACAGAGAATGCTGGAAACACTGAGCAGGTGAAGTGGCACCTGTGGAAGGCGCAACAGAGAACAGCTGTGAAGTTGAATAGCTGAAGCATAATAAACTAGTGGACAGATATGCTTAATGAATCAAAGATGGTTAAAGATAGAAGCTGCCGTAGGAAATTTGTTTCATTCGGTGGACACCTGTAGTTCTAATGAAGGGAATGGCATGGGAAGGCAGTCAGCGATCAGCTGTTAGTAAAACTCTCCACCTACTTGGCGGCTGCTGTGATTCTTCTGCAATGTTGCACACTGCCACGGATGCATCGATCTTTGCTGAAATGATATCTCCACTCATGTTCACAAGATGTAGGAGCAGAGTTTGGCCATTTGACCCATCAAGTCTACTCCGCCATTCAACCATGGCTGATCTACCTTTCCCTCATAAGCCCATTCTCCTGCCTTATCCCCATAACCCCTGACACCCTTACTAATCAAGAATCTGTCAATCTCTACCTTAAAGATACCCATTGACGGTTTCCATAGCCTTCTGTGGCAATGAATTCCAAAGATTCACCACCCTCTGACTAAAGGAATTCCTCCTCATCTCCTTTCTAAAGGTATGTCATTTTCTTCTGAGTCTCTGGTGCTAGACTCTCCCACTAGTGGTAACGTCCTCCCCACATTCACTCTATCAAGGTCTTTCACTATTCGACTAAACGTTGTACAGATCAGAGTAATACAAATTCTATTATACAGACTGAGTGCTGTTATCAACTAGTTTCCAGCATAGTTTGTGTTCAAACTCAGTATTACACGAACTATGCACTGTTATAAACTATTATTCATCACTGCTGTGGTTGGCTGCCAATTACAGCTTTACAAGGTGAATATGTGAATAAACAAGTTTTCTCCGGCATGGTGCCTGCAAAATGTCATCTCTCTCTGGCACCATCTTAAGGTTTATTTCAAATTGTGTTTTGAACTAATGTCTTTTTATTGCGTTTTTTTTGTAGTCTTGTAGAATTTAAGTGTACAAAAAGTTTCATGTATAACTTATCATTTTGTGTGTTTATCTGAGTCTATGTGCCAGTGATGTTGCTGCAAACAAGATTAGTCCTCTCAAAATAAATGCTGGCATTGCATTTGTTTTCCTTACTACCGTTTCAACTTGCAAATTAACTTTTTGGGAATCCTGCACCAGCACTCCCAAGTCCCTTTCCACCTCCAATTTGTGAATTCTCTCCCCACTTAGAAAGTAGTCTACACCTTTATTCCTACTACCGAAATGCATGACTCCACACTTTGCGATGCTCCATTCCATCTGACACAATTTCTAAAGCCTCCTCTTTCAGAACAATGGGGTGTTCATCTTCAGTGCAAACCAGCATCTGCAGTTCCTTCCAAAACATTGTGACATTGTTGGGATCGGAACAGCCCTTTGGACATGTCATCACATTTCACCCCCTAAGGGACAATCTAGGGAAGTAACAGATCTGACCAGAGAGCGTGGAAGTGAAGAGGCCATCTGCGAGAGGCCATGTGCTCCGGAATGATGTTGGACCTGAAGCGAGTAGTCTTATAGATAGAGAAACCAGTGCGTTATGCTGGAGTTAGAGGGGTAGGGCGTGGTCCGTGATGAGAGTAAGTTTTCGCCCAGTCCGATAGTACTACGACTCCTGTAGGGCCCATTTGTTGGCAAGGGCCTCTCTCTCTCCACAGCAGCATACCATGACTCGGGCAATGTTAATTTTCGACTGACAAACACCACCAGCTGTGCCTCACTGTCAAAGTCCTGAGAGAGGATGGCTCCCACCCCTGTCCCAGAGAAGTCCGTCTGCACAATGAAAGGCCTGTTGAAGTCAGGATTACACAGCATGGATTTGGTGGTGAGGGCTGTTTCTAAGTTCAGGAAGGCCTCTTCTGCTGCTGTGTACACCGTATTTTCTCCGGTTGGCCTTTCATGGTCAGGTCTGCGAGGGGGGGATGCCACTGTGGAGAAAAGAGTGACAAAACGGCGGTAATAGCCAGTCACAGACAAACAAGTATGTGTCTGTTCCTTGTTGATGGGCAGGGGGAAAACCCTCACTGCGGCAATTTTATTTTTCTGTGGTTTAAGTAGGCGCAGCTGAAGCTGTATCCCAGGTACTGTGCCTTGCCGACAACTGCACACCTCAACCAAACAAACCACTGTGGAAAATCTACTGTTTAACTGCTTGGTTTTCTCTTCAGCCCTACATCATCTCCCCCACTGGTTATTACATTTTGACATTCCAACTGTGTTGCTGCCAGTGCTGCTGCCAGGGAGGGCGTAACCTGCAGTCCCATTATTGATCACACGCACCCTTATTATTCCAGGTAGTTGCACATTAGACAGTGGACTCCCATTTTCTCTAAGTTACCTCAATTGAGCTGCAGCATGAAATTGTTCCTGGTAGCCGAAGACTCTTTGGTGCTACTCAGACACACTTGACCACTGACCTTTCTGACAAGATGACAAAACCTTGACAATACGTTTGGCTTCTGGACCTCCAAGTTGCCAATGCTATGATACTTTCAAATGTACAGTCCCTCTGTCCATTGACTCAATCCAGTTTACTCCCACAATTTACTCCCTAACCCTAATGTAGGATGGAACCTTGTGTGAAAAATATAAATAGCTGTGTTACAGATATTCACTCAAAAAATACAATAGGGTTAGGTTATCATTTATGGAACAGTGGGATAAAATGCCCTCTGGTGCTCAATGATTTCCCCCTGGAGATTCCTTTTCACCATGTACTGCCACTTTGGTTTGGCCCATGGTCTCATTACCCTCGTACTAATCTACTCACCTTTACACGCCCTTCTGTAGATTTGTAGGAGTCAGTCAGGATCCACCCAATGTTTGAGCCTTGGATTGGGTGTTCCCCTGACTTTGTTTGAATCTTTTCTGCGGCCTGCTCCTCCTGCGCCTTTGATTTGCCTGGTGATGAGGCCTGAGTCACTGTAAGGGTTAGGTTATCATTTATTGGACAGTGGGACAAAATGCCCTCTGGTGCTCAATGATCTCCCCCTGGGTTAAGGTTAATACAAAGTGCATGACTATGTTGACTGGACATGGTATCTCCCCTAAGTGTTCAGCAGTTTATTTCATCTCTGGCTCAAAGGGCTCAAAGGGCTCATAGAAACATAGAAATTAGGTGCAGGAGTAGGCCATTCAGCCCTTCGAGCCTGCACCGCCATTCAATATGATCATGGCTGATCATCCAAACTCAGTATCAGTATCCGTACCTGCCTTCTCTCCATACCCTCTGATCCCCTTGGCCACAAGGGCCACATCTAACTCCCTCTTAAATATAGCCAATGAACTGGCCTCAACTACCCTCTGTGGCAGAGAGTTCCAGAGATTCACCACTCTCTGTGTGAAAAAAGTTCATCCTCATCTCGGTTTTAAAGGATTTCCCCCTTATCCTTAAGCTGTGACCCCTTTGTCACTTCCCCAACATCGGGAACAATCTATCTAGCCTGTCCAACCCCTTAAAATAAGATCCCCTCTCAATCTCCTAAATTCTAATACGTTCAATGCTCCTCTTGCATTTGAACATAACATTTTCTCAATGGAGTATGTTTGAGGTGATTCAGATGCACAACCCAACCAGCAACAGCCTAACTTGCCATTAAAATGTATTTGCATTGTTGCTTCTTCAGCCACCAAGGAGGTCTGCAGATACTGCAATACTGGAAGCCTTAAACATATCAAAAATATAACACTTCCCAATTCTTGACATTAAATTTGATCTGCCACATTTCAAGACACTTCACCGATCTGTCTTTCTCATCTTGAAGTTTACTCTTATTCTCCTTACAGTTCACTCCATGTGCAGATAACAGATCTCTGGAATCACATCCTTGTTCTGGAGAATTCCGTAGAGGTAGCACTGAGCCCTATTCTATGCCTAATTACCATTTTCACATTCCCCTTCAAACAGAGCTAACGCTTTAAAGACAATAGATTCAGACGCGTGTATGGTTGCACCTGCCCACGCAGACCTCTTCCTGTCATAAAATATTACAGAGGAAACTGAATATCAGATTACATAAAGTTGCAGGAGTCAATGGAGAGGATGAGAAATGTGTGGTTCTTCATCCTGTGTTTTCCTGCAGTCACCACACTGGGAGGTAAAACATTGCCCTTTGTTTCTATCTGTTTCTTTCTGTTCCGAAGTGTGAATTAAATTGTCTTGTATTTTGTTGCTCTGTTGATTCGGGAAGTGTTTCTCTGTACATATTTAAACCAAAGGATGAAGCTCTGCGGCAGCCTTGATCTGCCCACCACAAAGTTCCGTTTAGTTTCCGTATATCGCTTGTTAGACATACTCCAAAACTGACCCTAAGACAGGCTGCTGGCCTCGCCACTGCTGATCTCAACTGGGTTAACTGGAGAGAGAATAGTAGGGGTGAATGGGGGAGTTACAATTGAAGGGACAAAGTCAAGCAGGTATCTACATGTTGAAATTTGATCATTATTGATTAAAGAAGATCAGCCAACTATAAACCTGAGGTAGCTGGAGTAACCAAAAGCTGGAGTAACTCAGCGGGACAGGCAGCATCTCAGGAGAGAAGGAATGGGTGACGTTTTGGGTCGAGACCTTCAGACTGGTTAGGGATAAGTGAAATGAGAGATATAGACGGTGATGTGGAGAAATAAAGAACAATGAATGGAAGATGTGCAAAAAAGTAACGATGATAAAGGAAACAGGATAAAAGAAATAAGCTGTTTGTAGGGTGAAAATGAGAAGCTAGTGTGACGGGTGGGGGAGGGATAGAGAGAGAGAGAGAGAGGGAATGCCGGGGCTACCTGGTGAGGGAAATCAATATTCATACCACTGGGCTGTAAGCTGCCCAAGCGAAATATGAGATGCTGTTCCTCCAATCTGCGTTTAGACTCACTGACAATTGAGGAGACCGAGGACAGAAAGGTCTGTGTAGGAATGGGAATGAGAATTAAAGTGTCCAGCAACCGGGAGATCAGGTTGGTTTACACGTGGGCTGAGCGAAGGTGTTCTGCGAAACGATCGCCTTGTCTGCTTTTGGTCTCGCCGTTGTATGAGTCCACATCTTGAACAACAAAAACAGTAGATGAGGTTGGAGGAGGTGCAAGTGAACCTCTGCCTAACCTGAAAGGACTGTCAGGATCCCTGGACAGAGTCAAGGGAGGAGGTATAACGACAGATGTTGCAGCTTCTGCGGTTGCAGGGGAAGGTACCTGGGGAGGGAGGGGGTGGTTTGGATGAGAAGGGATCAATTAACCAGGGTGTTGCAGAGGGAACATTCTCCGCAGAAGGCGGAAAGGGGTGGAGATGGGAAAATGTGGCTTGTGGTGGGATCCCGTTGGAAGTGGTGGAATTTTTGGAGGATTATGTGTTGTATGCAATGGGTGATGGGGTGGAAGGTAAGGACTAGGGGCACTCTGTCTCTGTTGCACTAGGGGGAATTGGAGCAAGGGCAGAGCTGTGGGGTACCGAGGAGACATGAGTGAGGGCCTCATCTATGATGGGAGAGGGAAAACCCCGTTCCCTAAAGAATGAGGACATCTCGGATGTTTTAGTATAGACACCTCATCTTGGGCACAGATGCGGCATAGAGGGGGAATTGGGAGTAGGGGATAGTCTTTGCTGGAAGCAGGGTGGGAAGAAGTGTAGTCGAAATAGTTGTGGGAGTCGGTGGGTTTGTAATAGATGTCAGTCTTGTGATGGTGACTGTGAGATCAAGAAAGGGGAGGGAGGTGTCGGAGATGGTCCAAGTAAATTGGAATGCAGGATGAAAATTGGTGGTGAAGTGGATGAAGTCCATGAGTTCTACATGGCTGCAGGAGGTAGCACCAATGCAGTTATCAAAGTAACAGAGATAGAGTTAGGGGATAGGGCCAGTATATGCCAGGAATTATAAACCTGCACTATTTTCTCAGTCTGCATTTAGGAGAACAGAGTGGATGCAGAATAGATAGCCTTAGAAACAAGCAACTGCAGATGCTGGTTTACAAAAATGTCACAAAGTGCTGGAGTTACTCAGTTACTCCAGTACTTTGTGTCTTTTATAGAATAGATAGCTTGCTGGCTTTGCCTAGATAAATGGTCTTGGCCTGAAATGTCGACTGTCCATTTTTCCCTGCAGAAGCAGCCTGATGTGGTGAGTTCCTCAAGCCGCTCTCCTCATTTTTCAAGTGTGGAAATTCTTGGGCAGATGTATGTTAGTATGCAGGAAATGCCTTCTCTGTATATAAGGGGCAAATTTTATGTTAATGTGTAAAACATGTGTCATTCCCCCTGTGTATGAGGGACATATATTAATGTTAACAACAGTGTCCCTCGTTTTATCTGCAGCAAGCAGACTTAGGTTGATGCACTACAATAATATGGAGATGTGTGATCTTTTTCTAAGGGCCAAATGCTAATAGGCAGGAATTATATAGTGTTTTAATTGTAGATTTTACTTTAATGTCCAGAATATCATTAGGGTTCCTGGTTTGTGTATGGGAGGGGTTTGTATGGAATTGTGTGTGACTAACTGAAAATGCCTAAGAGAACAATTTTACATTAGAGAGCCTAAATAGTGTAGCGATTCCTTTTATGTATATAAGGATGAGATTGTTGATGTTTCAGATACTGATATTACATGAATATGTAAGAATTTTTTGGAGATATGTCTGTATTTTCAGGGAGCAAATTGTACGTGAATTACAAAAATATTTTGAAGGTCAGTGTAAAAGAGGTAGATGTTAATGTGCAGGAACGTGAGGAGATTTCTGGGCACAGTATGTTATCATTTTTATGTGCAGGAAGGGTATTGAGATTTTTACTGTGTATTAAAGGAGATAATACACACATTATTAATTGTGTGCATTAATGCTATTCATGCCTAAATGTGCATTGAAAAGCTCCTGATGGCCTAATGAGCTTAATGGTTCAATGGCGCTTAATGCCGCTTTATTTGTCACTTCTGCAACTGCACAGTGAAATTCCTTTTGCATATA
Source organism: Leucoraja erinaceus (assembly GCF_028641065.1). NCBI lineage: Eukaryota > Metazoa > Chordata > Chondrichthyes > Rajiformes > Rajidae > Leucoraja > Leucoraja erinaceus. The sequence continues at coordinate 35,040,296 of NC_073383.1, read as the reverse complement.
TTACACATGCAGGTGCCATCATTTTTTGGCGCCATTATAGTTCAAAGTCCGGACGGTCTGCACGCCCCACTCCTGCCCATTGTTGTGTCCCGGGGGTACCTTTTGTAGCCAGCCTTGAAGATGATGGAAGCATTACCCAGTTCACTCTCCAGGCGGCCCACTCGTAGCGGCCGGCGAGCCTTTGGGCGGGGTCCCTCTGACCGATAAGCCTTATTACATTACCATAGAGAGGCACAAGGATCCGATTTCGGGAGATTGATCAGTCAAAGCACTTCATACATCAATAGAAATAGTAATAGCATCACTGAGTAGCAGTTAGTAAATGAAGGTGGAAGTGGAGCTCAAGCACAGCCTTTATGGCCATCCCTAATAGCTGTTGAGAAGAAGGCGATGGACTGCCTTCTTGAACGGCCGCAGTCCTCCTGGTGAAGCTACTGGCTCCGTTTTGTGCAGGACGGAGTTCCAGCTGCAATGAACGACTGACAATCTCTTTCTGAGTCAGGATGATATGTGACTTGCAGGGAAACCTGCAGATTGTGATGCTCCCATGCTGATCACGGGTAGGAAGCGAAATTACCATTAACACCATAATCACAAATAATACTGAGAATCCAGAATGAAATAAAGAGTAGTCAACATGGTTCTCAAAGGGGCTTCACCGAGCTTTTATAGTTTGAGGTAAGTACAATAGTACCTTTCAAATCAGGATGGTGGGTGACTTGGTATTGATATTGAAATTGGTTTCTTATTGTCGTGTGTATAAGATTTAAGGATGGAATGTAATGTAGCCACTTCATACCGATTGTGTTCTGTTGATCAGGACATTGAGGATCCAGTTGCAAAGCGATGCACAGTTCCCTGAGCTTGGTAACAAGTTTGGAGGGCGAATACTGATTTGCTAGGGCAGTATGAGATCAAGAAGGAAGTGCTCTTGATGAACAAATGGGTCAGTGGGTAAACCCACAGGGTCCGATGAAATCTATCACATTATTGAGAGGGGCAAGAGAAGAGATTGCAGGGGCCTTGATGAAGATCTTTGTATTTTGTTGAACCACAGGCAAGGTCCCAGAGGTCTGCACAGTGGTCAATGTTGTTCCTTTTGGGTCTGTCCCACTTACGCAACTTTTTCGACGACTGACAGCACCTGTCATAGGTCGTTACAGGTCGCCGAAAATCCAGCGGCGACCAGAACAAGGTACGACTCTTTGGGCGACTACTCATGTTGCCAGGGTGTCACCTGTATGGTTGTGAGTAGTCTCCTCAGTCGCCCAAAGAGTCGTAGCATCTTGCTGGTCGCCGCTGAATTTTCAACATGTTCGCCGACCTGCAACGACCTAAGACGGGTGCCGGTAGTCGCCAAAAAAGTTGCGTAAGTGGGACAGGCCCATTTGTTTAAGAAAGGAAGTAGAGATAATCCATGAATTTATTGGCCGGTGAACTTCATGTCCGTGGTTGAGAAGCTATTGGAGTGGATTTACTCTTGTTTGGAAGGAAATGGGCTAACTAGGGAGGGTCTGCATGGCTCTGGCCATGGCAGGTCATGTCTTATCAACTTGATCGTGTTTTTTGAGGAAATGACAAAGATGTTCAATGAGGTTTCGGGAGTAGGTTTTGTCAGCATGGATAAGGCATTTGATAAAGTTCCTCGTCGTCGGCTGATCCAGAAGATTATGATGCACTGAAACCATAGTGACTTGGTTGTTTGAATTCAGAACTTGTTTCATCCTCAAAGACAGAAGGTTGTGGTGGAAGGGTGTTACTCTGGCTGGAGATCTGTGACTGGTGGTGTTCCACAGGCATTTGTGCTGGGATCCCTGTTGTTTGTGAGACAGATAGAAAATGTCCCAGGTTGGTTAGTAAGTTGGCAGATGATATCAAGATTGCTATGGTCATGGACTGTGAGGAAGACTGTCACTGTGGGATCTAGATCAACTATCAATATGTGGAAAAATGGCAAATAGAGTTTAATCTGAGCAAGTGTCAGATGTTGCACTTTAGGAAAGATCATATAGTCCTAGACTCTAGCTCCCTGAAGGTGGCAACACAAGTGGATAGGTTGATAAAAGAAGGCATATGGTAAGCTTGCTTTCACAAATCGGGGCTTTGAGTATAATAGTGAGGAAGTCATGTTGTGACTTTATGTGATTTTGGAGCCCCATATTTGGAGTATTGTGCACAGTTCTGGTTGCCCCATTACAGGAAGGGTGTGTTAGCTATGAAAAAGATGCAGAAGATGTTTTCCAGAACTTTTTCTAGGATTAGAGGGTTTTAGCTACAAGAACAGTTTAGACAAACTTGGATTGCTTTCTCTGGAGTTTCAGAAGCTGAGACTTGATCAAAGTTTATAAAAGTATGAGAGCCATATATAGGGTAGATAGTCAGAACCATTTTCCCAGGGTGGAAATGTCAAAGACTAGTGGCCATGGTTTTGTGGTTAGAGAAATAAGGTCTAAAGGAGATGTGCATGGCAAGATTTTTGGACAGAAAATGGTGGGTGCGTGCATCACGTTACCAGGAGTGGTGGTTGAGGCAGATACGATATGGCATTTATGAAGTTTTTGGATGGGCATATGGATATGCAGGGAATGGAGGGATAAAGATCACATGCAGGCAAAAGAGATTACTTTAACTAGGCATCACGTCCGGCATGGATATTGTGAACTGAAGGGTTTGTTCTGCGTTGTATTAATTTATGTTCTATGTTTTGTAAACATAAACTAAATTGTTCATATATTAGATAAATTCTAAATTAAAGTGAAAAGGATAAGAGTGTGCAAAAAAACAAGACATTCGTGAAAAATACACAAATAGAAAACAAGCCCATGGTAGTGGTAGAGGGGCCCATAGAAATCCATTGCTGAGGTAGTATTTGGGTTGTGCAGATCGGTTCAAGAACCTGATAGTTGTAGGAAAGATGGTCTACATGGTGGCCCACATTTGATCCTTGATGATAGATGCCACATTCTTGAGGTAGTACCATGTATAGATGCGTTTGAGGGCGGTGAAGGCTGCGCCTATAATTGGAGTTAATGGACATTTGAGATGGATTCAGGCAAATATGCTGGATAATGAGATTGATGCGATTGCCCTGAGAACTGGCATCGACAGGATGGGCTCAAGATTCTCCCTCTATATTACAAAGATCTGAGAAACAGTCCAACATCTTTGGTGTTGTTGTGAGTAAGTTGGTGAGACTCTTACGTAGACCTTCATTCTAAATAACCTTGAATCAATTCCAGCAAGTCAGGATCGCAGGTTTTCAATCATTAAAATTACAAATTGCCTCAGGAAATGTGACTTTCCCATGAGATTGGGGAACCATGGGCTTGTGAATAGCTGAATGCCCCTTCAGGTATAATGCAATAGAGAGTCTGCCTGCCATCTGAGGCATGAGTGTATGTTCTCTCTGAAGCTCCTTCAACTTCTAATACCCCACGTTTCTCTCTTCACCCTGAATTCCTCTCCACCTTACTCCTGCATGCCCATGTCTACCCACTTGCATTCCCCCACATACCACATTGCAACCCGTCTTAAACTCCATGCACACTCCCCTGCATACATCCCCTCCCCCTCCATTATCAACACTTCCTGCAGCTGGCCTTTGATGGGTAGACTTTTATGCAAAGTTTAGATTCCTGGTCATTTTGAAGCTGTTGTCTCCTTGCGCTGGTTTCCAGGGGTAAGCTTAGCTGTACAACATGATCATTTTTTGTTGGAAATAGGAGGAGGAATGAGAAGTGGTTATATAATGATATAATCACCAGTACCTTTGCAGTGCATTGGCTGCAGTGAAACAGATCGGTGCAAGTTGTTCTCCTAAAGATGTTTTTTCAGATATATGCTACCAAAACAGGAAAAGGGAAGAAAAAAAACACTTCGATGCTTTGCACTTCAAAAGGCCATCAACACTACTCATCGTTAATATGTGACCTTTAAAAAAGAAAGGGATTTGAACATGTAGACACTGCTGCCGTTTGAAGATCAGAGATTGAATACCAAACAAGATTCATTGTTCAATGAAACACTCCCATGAACAGATACAGCCCAGGATTTCACACGTTATATCAGGCACGCTGCGGTTGAAGAACATTGCACAGTGAGCTGCTGTGCTATAGGTTTTTAAGTTGGTTTGCAGTCTCTTGGCCACTTGCCATTTCTGTGGCTTGTATGAATTCATGAACCATATTTGTGTGAGGGGTCTATGAGAGGCTGTAGCCCCTTCTTAAATATTTGGACAGGCTGCTTCACAACATCTACTTGCACCTCAGTCCCATTCTCCTGATCTTTGGCCACCTGGTGTGGAGAGGGGTGAGATGGTCTGGGAACCACCTCATTGTCTGCTCCTAGGCCTAGTCAAGTTGGTCATCTCAAGTCCAGATGGTCAAGTGATCTGTCTGAACTGACTGCCTGTTGCTCTGGTGAGAAAATGTCCATGGCTGAGTATCCATGGATGGGGAGCATATCTGCTGACTCGCCTCAGGCCATAGTACCCAAAATAAACTATGGTTAAATCAATTCAGAGATAAACTGAATCGCAAGAATTGTATTTTTATTTTGAAGTTTTAAATATGTCTTTGTTTAAAAGGGCAGTCCAGAGAAAATGAAAATCAAAAATACTGTAGTTACTGACCATTTGAAATAAAGACACAATATTCTAGGAACACTCAGCAGGTCAGGTAGCATTTTCGGAGAGATAGGATCAGAGTTAGATACAAAATTCTGGAGTAACTCAGTGGGGAAGGGTCTCGACTCGAAAAGTCACCCATTCCTTCTCTCCAGCTGAATTACTCCAACATTTTGTGTCTATCTTCGGTTTAAACCAGCATCTGCAGTTCCTTCCTACATGATAGGATCAGAGTTGTTGGTTCAAGTTTGTAACCCTTAATCATGAGTGGTCAAGTGTCACATATCCATGTTCCCACAATCTTGTTAGATGAGAAATTCCCATTTTTAGACCTCGTAATGATGAAGAAATGGCAATATCTTTCCATCAGTATGGAGTGGAACCTGCAGGTGGTGGTGGTTGAGGTCGTAAATTTTTGGAGGTGCTGTCAGGGTCACCTGAATAAGAAATGACCATGCATTTTGCAGATGTAATATACACGGCCAATGTCCACCACAGGGAAAGCTAGCTAACTGCTGTGGGAATGGCTTCACGGTAGGAAGCTGAGGGTGGAGGGGGAATTTTGATTTTTGGACTTGAGGCCTATGACTAGTGGAGTGCCTCAGGGATGGTGCTGGGCCCATTGCTGTTTGTCATTTATATCAATGATTAGTACGTTTGCAGATAGGTAGTTTTGTAAATAGCAAAGATGGTTATTAAGAATGACAGTAGGATCTTGATCAGCTGGGCAAGTGAGCTGAGGAATGGCAAATGGAGTAAATTCAGATAACAGATGAGTGATATTTATGAGTGCCACAGCCATCCACATCAGGGAAGGCGATAATCCGGTAGGCGGCGCGACTCTCGTCAGCAGCGGCCTCTGCAGCCCGTCCGCGTTTTTATTTATTTTTTTCTATGTTTCTATGTAGTTTTTGTTATTTTTGTTGGGGGGGGGGGGGGTAGGGGGGGGGGGGTGGGGGGGGGGGTGGGACTTTTAAATCTCTCCCTGCACGGAGACCCGACCTTTTCTGTCGGGTCTCCGTTGTCGTTGGGGCTGCAATGAGGAGCGGCCTCCAACAGGAGAAGACCGGGGACTCTGGTGCCGATGACTCACCTCACCGTCACAGAGCTGGCCGAGTCCGGAGTGGGTGGAGCGATGGTGGAGCGCTGCTGCTGCTGCGGCCCGACCTCCGGAGATTCGGAGGCTGCAACTGCGGGTCTGGCGGACGGCGGCACCGGGAGCCCGCGGGTCCCTGGAGGGAGACCGCTTTTCAGGGCTCCTGGAACGGCGACTTTTCCCGCCCGAGTTGCAGGGTTGAAGAGCTCCTGGAGCGGGGCCTGACATCACCGCCCCGCGCGGCTTGGAATGGCCGCGGGACTCTGCGAGCACACGCCGGGGGCTCTAACACCAAGACCCGGTGTGCAACCTCGCACCACCCGGCGTGGCTTTAATGGCCACGGGACAATCGCCATCGCCAGCCGGGGGCTTTGACTTTGACTCTGACATCGGGGGGGGGGAGTGCAGTGGAGAGATAAGTTTTTTTGGCCTTCCATCACAGCGATGTGATGGATGTTTATGTAAATTATGTTGTGTCTTGGGTCTATTTGTTTGTAATGTATGGCTGCAGAAACGGCATTTTGTTTGGACCTTAAGGGGTCCAAATGACAATTAAATTGAATCTTGAATCTTGAATCTTGAATCTTAATTGTATGCAAAGAGCATTCTTGATAATGAAAATTGGTTTTGTTTTTAGGACCAAGCAGAAGTTCTTCCAAACCCCACTTTGTGACTGCCAACCACAGAGGGGAGGTCACTCTCTTGTGTGGGCTTAATGGCACAATGATTGGGGAAGAATTCCAAGTTGTCCTCCATCAAGGTGCGGTGCATATAACAACAGTGGTCTGCATTGTTTTCTTCTCCAACTGGACAATTCAGCCCTCAAAGACGAAAGATCGGTTACGGTGTGAGTTTCAGTATAGCCAAAGCAATGTATCCGTAACCATCAAGGACCTCAATGTGACCGACACAGACCGGTACATTTGCAATACTAGAAAAACATACCCGCCACCTTATCTGACGATCTCCGGTCAATGGACTATCATCCACGTCAATCGGGTAGCCAGCTGTCCTCCAGGTGAGTGCTCAGGCTGACTTGCTCTTACTTCTGCCACATGCTGTCTGGTGGCCACAGAACCCAAGACATATTAGGCTGCTAGTTTATTTTATTTTATTTTATTTCCACGTGTACCAAGATTCAGTGAAATGCTTTTATTGCATGCTAACCAGTCAGCGAAAATACTATACATGATTACAATCAAGCCATCCACAGTGTACAGATGCACTGTACATGATAAAAGGAATAACATTTAGTGCAAGATAAAGTCTAGTAAACTCCGATTAAATATAATTCAAAGGTCTCCAATGAAGTGGACAATAGCTCGGCACTGAGCTCTAGCTGTTGTTAGGATTGTTCAGTTGTCTGATAACTACTGGGAATAAACTGTCACTGACTCTGGAGGTTTGCGTTTTCACACTTCTGTGCATCATGCTTGGTGAAAAGGGAGAAGAGGGAGTGACCGGAGAGAGCATCGCCCTTGATTATGCTGATGGGCTTGCAGAGGCAGCATGAGTGTAAATTAAATCAATGGAAAGGAGGTTGGTTTGTGTGATGGTCTGGGCTGTATCTACAATCTCTGCAATATCTTGCAGTCTTGGATGGAACTGTTCCCAAACAATGATGTGATGCATCCCAATAAAATGCTTTCTACGGAGCATCTGCAGAAGTTGGTGAGAGTTGTTGGGGACAACATGCTGAATAGGCCTTCTAAGGAAGTAGAGACGCTGGTGTACTTTCTTGGCTATTGCTTTGATATAGGTAGTCCAGGACAAGTTGCTGGTGATATTTACTAGAAATTTGAAGCTTTCAACCATCTCTACTTCTGCACTTTTAATGTATACTGGGGTTTTACCTCCTTGAATATTAGCAATCTAGCTACATTTACCTTAAATTACCTTAGATTCAAATAACCTGTTTCCATGCCCTTTGAGGAAGGGAGTTTCAAAGATTTGTGACACTCCGAGGAGAAAAATCGCCTCATCTGTGATTAAAACCTATCTAATCTATCTATCTATCAAAATAGGCAACTCTTTATTTTTGATAAAGTTCCAACAAAGGGTCTCCAACATGAAATGTTAACTATTTATTTTCCACAAATACTGCTTGACCCACTGGATTTCCATTTGTTTTTTGTTTTAATTTGAGATATTTAGCATTTTTGACCTTATTTTAAATCAGTGACCTCTAGTTTTAGGTTCTCCCTCAAGAGTAAACA
>NC_073383.1:34859860-35029860 GCF_028641065.1 Leucoraja erinaceus | reverse complement strand
AGCAGCCCAGCCCGAGAGCATCAGCCCTGTCGGAGCGCGGCCCAGCCCAGCGCGGAGTCGGAGATATCGCCAAACGGAAAGCAGAGACTCTGATTCCGGCAGAGGAGAATGACCAGCGACCGCTGTGAGTCCCCATAGCACCGCAAATTCCAGCCACTACTCCTCTGGTCCCCCATGCTGGCTCCACCCCCCCTCCCCATGATGCCCCACTTTCCCCCCCCATGGTTCTTCCCCTGTCTTTTCTCCGAGCTCTCTCCCCCCTGCCCACACACCCCTCTCCCCCACATCTCCCCATACAACTCCCCCCCCCCCCCCCCCCCCCCCCCCCTCCCCCCCCCCCCCCCCCCCCCCCCCCCCCCCCCCCCCCCCCCCCCCCCCCCCCCCCCCCCCCCACCCCCCCCCACCCCACCCCCCCCCCCACCCCCCCCGCCCCCCCCCCCCACCCCCCCACCCCCCCCCCCCCCCCCCACCCCCCCCCCCCCCCCCCCCCCTCCCCCCTCCCACTCCCTCCCTCCCCCCACACCCCCCAATCCCATTTTACTCTCCTCACATTCCCAACAACTCCCCCCAGATGCCAGTGTTGGATACTCAGCTATTCAGATCTTAATGACAGATGTAAAGACAGAATGTAACATGCTTATCCCTGAAGGTAAAATGTCAGGTGGCAACGTGGAATGAGAGGGCGGCCTAAAAGTGTTATCTTTTCCCAATGAGTTGATATAGAGAGGGATCTGGGCATGCTGGTTTATGAAATGCAAAATACCAAAGCCCAGGAAGCAATTGGGAAGGCAACCAGTAAGTTGCCCATTGCAAGGGATGATGTGGATTTTGGTGAGACTCATTTGTAATACTGTGAATATAAAGAAGAATTGGAGCCTACCTTTACTTACTCCACCATCATCCTTTGTTAACTCCTTAAAAATCTCAAATTAATGAGGGAATTTCCAGTGCACATGGAAATGCTAGTCATCCCTGATCTGTCACTGCCTTTCTGAATGTACATAAATCCTGTCCTTTAGTATTTTCACCAATAATTTCTCCACCTCTAAGTTTACTCATAAGGCTCACAGGCCTGTAGTTACCTGGTGTATTTTGCATTCTTTCTTAAATCTCTGTATACCTCACCCATGGCCAACAAAGATGGAAACAACTCTGCCATGGCCCCAGCAATCTCCTTCCTTGTTTTCTGTAGAATTATGGGGCAGATACCATCTAGCCATGGGGATTTATCCACTCGTATGCATTCCAAGGTATCTAACATCTCCACATACCCCTCCCTGAATTCCCTATTTCTACATCCTTTTCCCATGGTGAATTTAGATGAGAGATATTTGCTTAGTTCCTCACACACATCTCCTAGCTCCACAAAGAAATCACGCCTTTGTCCCTACCCTATCATTCCTAAAATAAGTAGAATGACAGATTAATTAGACCTGTCAAGGATTTTTTATGGCCTCCTTTTTACCCTCCTAATTTCTTTCTTCAGTCCCCATGAGAGCTTCTATATTCCTTAAGAGATTGCCTAAACCTGTCAAATGCTTACATTCTTATCCTGATCAAATCTTCAATAATATTCATCATCCATGGTTCTCTAACCTGACCATCATTGCCTTTACCCTTGGCACAATGTGCTGGCACTGAACTTGTGTTAATTCTGTTTTACATTTGTCAGATAGTGTTTTACCTTTAAGCGTCTTCTCCCCATTTACATTCAATAGGTTTCGTCTTGCACTATCAAAATAAGTATTCTCTCAATTTAGGACATTAACTTGACGACCAACAATTAAACGCTTTGTTGGATACCCTTTTCTATAACTACCTAGAAAGTTACAGAAAAATGATCACTGTTCACAAAGTGTTCCTCCAACCATACTTCCATCACTTGTCCAGCTTCATTTCCTAAGATAAAGCCAAGTACAGACCCTTTGGTTGAACTACTTGTATAGTGTCTGAAAGCAAATCTTGGACACACTTAATATAGTTACAAATATATGCATATTTCTCTTCCAGAGCAGAGCCTGGAATAGAGTGTCAGTTTTGGAAGGACGTCTGTGTCAAGCTTTATATGAGTGTTATCAAACAAAATCAGATCTTCAGCCATGTAATGTTATGAGGGCACTTGAGTAATGGCTGAGCCCGAACATAGAACATAGAAGAGTACAGCACAGGCACAGGCTCTTCAGCCCACAATCTCTGTGTCGGATACAATGCCACTTTAAACCAATCTCCATTGCTGCACATGATTCATATCCCTCCATTCCCTGCTTATCCTTGTGCTTATCTAAAAGCCTCTAAAATGCCAGTGTCATATCTGCTTCCACTACCACCCCTGGCACATGTTCCAGCCACCCACCACTCTCTGTCTAAAGATCTTGGTTACACTTCATATATTTAACCCTATCAAAACCCCTTGCATTAAGGCAATCCCAGTCAATATTTTGAAATTGTAAATCTCCACTTCTATAACCCTATTGTTTTAACAACTGCCTGCGACTTGTTTACATATATGTTCCTCCAATGCACATTGATTAATGGAAGGACTGCAGTGTAACACCAGCAAAGTGATCTTATAACCAACTTCCACTATAAAGCCCTATTGGCTGATCCCTCCAGGACATGGTCTCTAAATACTGCTCATTCTCCATTAATACTGAAATTCTCCATTATCAGTAGAGCAACTCCATATCTTCCCATGCATCCTTTGAGAAGAGACTAAGACAGATCAGCCTAAACTTACTGGAGATTAGAAGACTGATAGGTGTTCCCACTGAGATGGTGAAGACTCTGGGAAGAAGTGGTTCAAAAGATAGATTTTGTTTGCAACTCACAACTATAGCTGATAGTGAGCGGAATTGTCAGAGTTCAGGAGGACATAAACTTGCTGAGGTACGTTTGACAGCATCTTCATAATCCACAATCTCTACTACCAAGTAAGACAAGGGCAGCAGCTGCAGGGAACTACCACCACCTACAGTATTTTCTCCAAAAATCATGCTGACTTAAAAATATATTGGTACTATTTCATCGCCCCCCTGTGTCTATACCGTGGGAGCACCTTCACATAATGGACTGCAGCGGTTCAAGAAGATAACTCACCAGCACCTTCGCAAGGACTATTGGAGATGGGTAATGATGCCACATATCATACATGACAAAATTAAAGAACATTTGCTTGGCCACATACTCTTTTCCAAATGAAGCAATATTCGTTTTGTCAGAACATTCCTATAACATCCAGAGTTCTGATGAAGGACCCACCACTTTAAACACACATCTTTACTATTAGGCTCAGCACTTCAACTCCCCCTCCCTTACCGAATCCGACCTTTCTGTCCTGGGCCTCCTCCATGGCCAGAGTGAGGCCCAGCACAAATTGCACCTCATATTTCGCTTGGGTAGAAACATAGAAACATAGAAATTAGGTGCAGGAGTAGGCCATTCGGCCCTTCGAGCCTGCACCGCCATTCAATCTGATCATGGCTGATCATCAACTCAGTATCCCGTACCTGCCTTCTCTCCATACCCTCTGATCCCCTTAGCCACAAGGGCCACATCTAACTCCCTCTTAAATATAGCCAATGAACTGGCCTCAACTACCCTCTGCGGCAGACAGTTCCAGAGATTCACCACTCTCTGTGTGAAAAAAGTTTTCCTCATCTCGGTTTTAAAGGATTTCCCCCTTATCCTTAAGCTGTGACCCCTTGTCCTGGACTTCCCCAACATCGGGAACAATCTTCCTGCATCTAGCCTGTCCAACCCCTTAAGAATTTTGTAAGTTTCTATAAGATCCCCTCTCAATCTCCTAAATTCTAGAGAGTATAAACCAAGTCTATCCAGTCTTTCTTCATAAGACAGTCCTGACATCCCAGGAATCAGTCTGGTGAACCGTCTCTGCACCCCAGCGGTATGAACATTGACCTCCAATTTCAGATAATCCTTGCTTTCTCCCTCCTTCCCCTCCCTTCCCCTGCTCTCCCACAAGCCTACTGTCTCCGTCTCTTCCTTTCTTTTTCCTGCCCACCCACGACATCCGTCTGAAGAAGGGTCTCGACCCGAAACATCGCCTATTTCTTACCACCATAGATGCTGCCTCACCCGCTGAGTTTCTCCAGCATTTTTGTCTACCTTCGATTTTTCCAGCATCTGCAGTTCTTTCTTAAACTTAAAACACCCTCTTTTTTTCACTGTTCTATGGTAACATTGCTCGAGGAATAACTATGTATAGTATAATGTGGTCTAAATCCAATTCTAATCCAATTAAAGCTAACGCTATAACCCATACAATTCACACATACATTGTAATGGGTAGTTTTCCAATCCTTCACATAGGCCCAATGCTGGATTTTAATGTCCATGAGGATAATGGGATTAATCTGAGATGTCTTCTCTTTCAGAGGTGGAGACTGGTCATTGGTTACCACTGACTGCGTTTTTCACCAGCCTAGCTGCACTGCTGCTCCTATACAGTGTATCTGTCACAGTGGTGTACTGCAGGCACAAGGTACGTAACCATGGACGTTTGGTGCTGAGTGTTACCAATTAATGAGCTATGATGGTAGCTCTTCACCAGCAAGTTAATTTCCAGTTTGTTTGAACAACAACCACAAACCTCTTTGTTTCACATCAAATAATTGCAGTACCAATGCTCACAGTATGTCCCCTGATGACCAACAGGAAGCTCTTTAAAATACTAATATGTTGTTCTATTGATGTGACAGCTCTTCTGAGTATATGGCCTTCCTTGCACAGTCAACATGGTTTTATGATGAAAAAGTAATGTTTAGCATCAGACGCTGGTCAGATCTCTACAGCACCATGCTAGTAACACCTGCCAAACTTAAAGAGTCATATTATTCTTTATTTTATTTTCAGACCCTTAACCCATCCTGTGTCCAAGCATATAAACAACTCCTACCCAATGAAATTACCATATTAAATATCTTTTGAAAATCCAGGTACATCATGTCACCTGGTTCCCCCTTATTTATTCTGCTTGTCGCATCTTCCAAAAAAAACAATTGGATTTGCCAAACATGATTTTTCCTTCATAAAATCATCGTGATTCTGCTGAATCTCAGTATGTGTTCTTTGCGCAGAGCATTGCAAATCTCTTGACCATTCCCTCGAAGGGTACTGGCCGCTAAGTTGTTAAGTTTGAGGTTCACTGGGTTAGGAGTTGTATATGTACTTGGGCAGAGGATAGGGGTGTATAAAATCAAGAGAGGAATCAATATGGATGGATGCACAGAACCTCTTGCCCAGAGTGGGGTAATCGAGAACCAGAGAGGTTTAAGGTGAAAGGGTAAAGACTTTATAGGAATCTGAGGAGGTGACTTTCTTACGGAAAGCGTGATGAGTGTATGGAACAAGCTAACGGAGGAGGTAGTTGAGGCAGGGACTATCACAACATTTAAGAAGCAATTGGACAGGTACATGGATAGGACAGGTTTCAAGGGATACGGGCCAAACGCAGGCACGTGGCACTAATGTAGATGGGACATGTTGGTCGGTGAGGGCACGTTGGGCCGAAGGGCCTGTTTCCACACTATATGACACCATAACTCTATGATTCTAATGAAAGGTACTATGTAAATATAAATCTAAAAGAAGAATAACGGAGGGTTTGTTCAGAGTGTAGTATTCAGTAAATCAAAAGTATCAAAGGTATTTTATTGGTCACATTCACATACTCACAGTAGTGAAGTGAAATGCTTCTTGCCATGCAGCACATAAAGAAGGAATACAGACATAATATTAATAAGAGTTTTAAACATAAAGAACATCCCCCCACAATGGTTCCCATTATGAGGGAAGGCACAAAGTCCAGTCCCCAACCCCAGTTCACCCATAGTCGGGCCTATTGAGGCCTCCACAGTTGCCTCTAGGGAGGCCCGATGTTCCAGGCCATTCTCGCTGGGTGATGGTGCTCCGGCGTCAGGGAGAGTCCTCACAGCGGTATGGGAACCCTGGAACGGCCGCCTCCGTTCTGGAGTCCGCGGCTTCCGAAGCCAACAAGGCCGCGCCGGATGGAGCTCCACAACTGGCGATCTCATCTAGAGATCCCAGGCTCCCAGTGCAAAGTTCGGCGCTGCCACCCACAGCTGGTCGCTCCACAGTCCCGCAGCTCCGCAATGTTTTCCTCAGCGATTTTCAGTTCACCGGAGCTCCAGCGCGGCGACCCGGGCAAGGCATCGCCCGCTCCACGATAGCGCTCCAGCGCTGTGCCGCCACCGAAGCCGAGGTTCTGGGCGGTCCCCGACAGGAAACGCCGCTCCAGGCCCGCTGGTAGGCCGCGAGGACGGGTGGAAGCTGCAGCCCGGAGAAAAGCTGCCTCTCCGACCAGGTAGAGACCCTGAAAGGCAGTTTCCCCCTTCCCACCCCCCACATAAAAAAGTCTAGACCTCCAAACAAAACACTTTAACTTAAAATAAAAATAAAAAGATGAAAAGACAGACAGACAGCGCCCCCTGTAAATGGAGCCACATTGGTGATCAAAGAAATTGATAAATGCCTTTCTCTGATTTCCGATATCTAGTTTTTTTCATCGTCACATTTTATCTCTATTTTATTTGATGGGTGAAAAGTGGCAAAAATGGCTCCACGCTTAAAAAAGTAATCCAGAATATACAGGCTAGGGTGTTAGTCAATTCAACAAATCTTAACTCTGCTATCAATTCATGCATTTGTGTTCCCTGAGTAATAGATCACAAGGCAGGAAAAAATATATTGGCTCACTGTGGGTAGATGCTACTTGTACCATCAGTTTATCATCTTCAACGCTGATGGTCCCTGATCTGTGGGGACAGTTGAGAAATAACCACATTATTGGTCTGGAGCCATATGTAGACCAGTCTAGGTAAGGCCAGAACACTTCCGTTGCTGAAAAGCATGAGAGACACAGTCTGGCAAGTGATAGTTGGATGCTAGTGAGGAGGGTGATTGGCAAGTGGGTGGACAGAGATGAAAAGAAGACAAAAGGCTGTGAAATGAGGAGAGAAGAGGAGTGATATATGAAGCCAGAGGATGGGGATACAGGTGGAAGGGGATGGGAGAAAAGGAAAAGGGAGACGGGATCATGAAAGAAATGGGTGTTCAGCTGGGTGAAGCACAGAGAAGAGAGGGAGAAATGGAGGTGAACAAGATAAAATTGGAGAATACAATGTTGACACCATTGGGTTGGCTTGTGCTTGGTCCACCCACAGCTAGGCTTGCTAAATCTTCAAGTCGTGGATCATTTTAACTCTCCTTTCCATTCCCATACCTTCCTGTCCTGGGCCTCCTCTGTGGCTAGAGCGAGGCCAAACTGGAGGAACAGCACCTCATATTCCGCTTGTGTTGCAATGATATGACCATTCTATTCTGTATCCATCTATCACTTGCCAGAAATGTTTCACCCCCACCTCTCCTCCAGCTTTCACCTCTCCACCCCCCCCCCCCCCCCCCCCCCCCCCACCCCACCCGTTACAATCTATGGAGAAGTGTCACGATCAGAAATGTCACCTATCCATGTCCTCCAGAGATGCTGGTTGACAAATGTTGAGTTACTCCAGTACTTTGTGTCTTAAACCTTAGTTATTCTACAACTACCATTCTTTTTCTCCCTTTATCTGTCATCCTCCTTTTCCTCCTTCCATTGGTCCCTAAATCTTGCTTTCCCAGCTTCTTTCCTTCTTGTTGTCTCGGCTGCTCTCACATCCTGTTTGTACCTTTTGTCCTTCCTGTCTTGCTAAGCCCCTGTCTTTCTCTCTCTTACCCTGGTTCCACTCCCAGCCATTAAAATGTGTTATGGTCCAAGTCTTTCATCTCATCACAGAGCAATTGCCTCTTTGAACTAATTATCTCATCAGCTAAGCTCTTTAGCAATGAACATTTACCAAACTCATAACTTTCTTATTTTACAGATGAAGATTGACGAGGTTTATATTAATGTGAGGACATAACAAGATTCCGAAGAAGTCCATGGCCTGATTTCTTCCAGGGTCCATGTGATGACATACCTCCCTATATCACCAGTTGATTTCTTAGTTTAAGAATCTCTGGCTAGCTGTTTAACTATCTGCTGAATCCCTCCCTTAGAACTGGATTATGTGGAAAGTTGATGTGGTTTCAGTATGGAAGTGTTTATTCTAATCTTGGGAACTGACAATTAGTTAACAGCCTCGTTCTTCATCATTATACATAAGATAAGAACTTCAATAAACTTTAGCATGTGCATGTTTTGGCATCATTTCAAAGTAGTACTTACACCACATGGTGTTAGGTTTCAATTCAGATTGTTCTTTACTTTGGATGTGGGCTCAATGATATAGAGGTCATTGGAAAGTTACTGGAAAAACAGGTCTGAACCACTGAGCTCAAGTACCATCATGTAGTACCATCATGTAGTACCATCATGGAAGTAAGGAATTTAACCTTAATAAGTAAAGAATGTCCTATATTGGTTTCAATAATGGTAGCCGTGAAACTAATGAATTGTAGAGGGAACTTGCTGTCATTACCAAGTGAAACTGCCTGATTTATTAATCAGTTGTAGTTGTGGACATGCATATTCAGCAGCTGAGCACTGTCGATTCACTGATGGGAATACATGAGAGACAGAGATACTGAACATACCTTCAACATAAATGTCAGGCATCAACATGACTCCTGATAATAAAGACCCAAAACAAGACCATGGAAAACATAAATCATGAAGATACCGAAAGGAGGAGGAGATAGTAATTCTGTTTTTACAGCTTCTACTACCATTTGTTAAGGTCCTCTACCTAGAGGCCATATTCTATTGCTCTCTGCATATTGAGGCCTCATGAACCTAAAAATGTATCTGTCTACTTTTAGAAACATAGAAACATAGAAATTAGGTGCAGGAGTAGGCCATTCGGCCCTTCGAGCCTGCACCGCCATTCAATATGATCATGGCTGATCATCCAACTCAGTATCCCGTACCTGCCTTCTCTCCATACCCCCTGATCCCCTTAGCCACAAGGGCCACATCTAACTCCCTCTTAAATATAGCCAATGAACTGGCTCAAATGTATCCTTTTCTAAACTCTAGTGAATACAAATTTAATCTATCCAATCTCTATTCATTGGATAATCCCACCATCCCAGCTATGAATCTGATGAATCTTTGCTGCATTCCTTCTATGACATATATTTTGTTTTATGTAAAGAGACCAAAGCAAAATACAGGTCTCCAGATCCGTTCTCATCAATTGTAGCAAGGAATCAATGCTCCTGCACTCAAATCATTTTGCTACGAGGGTCAGAATACCATTTGCTTTCTAAACTACTTACTACACTGCATATTGGTTTTCAGTGACTGATTAATTTTCCACTAATTTCCCCACATAAATCTTCTTTAATATAATTCCTGAAACGTTCATCTCTAATTTGTGCTTCTCATCTCCAAATTTTACCTGATGGAATAACTCTTTGGGCCTCCATTGCTTACAGTATATCTATTGAACATTTAAGAAGTTCTGTGTTCTACTATTTCAATGTAGCTTCATATTTGACTACATTGAAGTTTATTTGACACAGTTTTGCCCATTTGCTTAATCTTTTAATCTTGTAATACAATGGTCCAATTCACAGTGCCACATATTATTGTGTCATTGGCAGAGATGGATACGTAGCTTCCTATCCTATTATCAGAATGGTTTTAAAATATTAAGAATAGTTGCAGCCCTTAAAGAAATGTTCACAGAACCATGAGCCACACCTGCCGATTTGAATCTTTGTCCTTATCCCCTCCGTCACTGCATCAGTCCCTTAATCACATCAATAACCTGTCTTCAGTTTATGAGCAGCTTCAGTTATTGGTCTGTTGTAAAGAACCTTATCAAGTATGTATCCATAGTCCCCCATGTACAATAACCACCTTTTCAAAGAATACAATGCTTTGACAGCCGTCATGAACCTTTCCAAACCCACGCCAATCTTCCCAATCAGCAGAAAATCTTCAGTAAATTCTGTCACTCTATCTTTAATTATGGATGCCCATAATTTGCCAGCAGCATGAAGGGCTGGACAAATGCTGTGGTGAATGGGCGAATGAGGAGGGAGATAGAACAATGGACAGATGTGTAGCTGGATGGTTGTGTTGTAAATGGTAGGAATAGATTTGTGAGGGTTGATGGGTAAAACAGGACATTAAAAGCTCAATTAACCACTCAAAGTATTTAAGTCTATTGATTTGCAAGGATAAGAAACAATTTGATAGAGCGGATAAATCAAATGATCTTCATCTTCATTACAATCATTGTGTACTTAGAATAAATAGATGTAATTCCTGTTAAATAATGTAAAAGAGATTAATTATTGGACAGAAAATTACAATGCTATTCCAATTGATGCCTAAGTAATTTCATCTGTGGACATAGTTCCCTTTCAACCCATCCAGTTAGCTTTGCCAGAGGCTGGCAGATATAGTAAAAGGTACATCACCGGGCATTGTTTTTTTATTAGGTTTGCGTTTATTATTGTCACGTGTACTGAGGTACAGTGAAAACCTTTGTTTTGCATGCTATCCAGACAGGTCAGATAATACTATGCATATACAGTTTTAACAAGCATCTCCCCCTCCTTCCTTCACACGAGATGCCCAAAGATAAAGATATGTGGCTGAAATGCAACCAGAATGTGAGGAGCAGCCCCTTGAAATGCTCAAAGAAGGAATGCATCCTCTTACACTCTTATCTATACATGGACCACTGATTCTTCCAGGCTACAACTGTGCAGTAGTCCATCTTAAAACTTGTGGGATATTCACCCTAGGTCTCCGATGTAAAGGGGGATGAGACCTCTACTGGGGAACGCTACACTGCCAGATGGCAGAATGGACTGCTACGATGGGGCCATACGGCAAACAAGGCTGAGGAAGTGGAGGGCGTGCAGGAGCAGCCTGTACAGAAAATATCTCTGTGTGACGTGGAATGGCATGGACGGCTTTCTGGAGAAACAGTCCATGATGATTTTGGGACCTGGGCCTAATTAGCATTTACAGCAGAATGAAAGTCAGCTTGGTTGGGATCATTGCACTCACATGCATTCGTGGGTTGGGATAATTGCACTCACATGCATTTGGGTTCAGCCAAGTGGCCAAATGGCATGGAACTCACTGCTCCACCATCCAGTCATCCCTTTGTCTGCTCTCCCTGGCCACCGAAGTGTTTCCCCCACTGGCATGAGGTGACCTTGTCACAATTTCTGAAAAGGTACAAGACAGGCATCTCCCACAATGCAGAATGGTTCATGCTTGCCAACCGGACCTGCATGCTGTCAACATCAGGACATAGTCCAATCAACCTTCAGTAGGTCCCACTAAACTCTCCGTGAGCTGTTAATGGATGTCCCACCCTGCCATTTATCCAGTGAGCAGAATTTGGGCCTGTGATCTCACGTACACACCTCTCAGTGTGCCCTTCACCTCTTTGTACATCTCCACAGGACCAGGCCCTCAACAGCCCAGCCCGGATGGGATTCCAAGTTGAACTCTTTCCCACTCAAGGTGCCTGATCTTGGACTTCTACCTTTTTGGCATTCCCTTCGGGCATTCCTGGCGGAAGGGATGGAAGCAAATCCTGTGCACATTTCGCTAGAAGGAGAAGTCCTTTTACATCCTTCTCCAGTTGTCTTATAATGGGCATTACATATCCTGGAATCGCTTGTCCTCCAGGAGTCAATTGTTAAAGTGCCTGTACAGAGACCCCACCTGCAAACAGGCCAGATTAGCTCCACTCACACCAGGCGGCACCCTCAGCCCAGCACAGGCCCCAGGAAGGTCACTTAGAAGCAAAGACCGTACACCTGCAAAATACATAGATGCTCGATTTGAGAGTCTCCTGCTCCAGGCCTCCATATGAAGGTGCTGGAGTCAGGATGGAAAGTTTGCCAAACATTCTCCAAGTTAAGGCAACTGCATGTTTCCCTCAACTTCTCCGCGACCCTCAGCTACTGTGGGGACCTGAACAATCCCTCTCCTCGATGGTACAGTTGATGCTCATCAGGAAGATACATGATGCTGCTACCAATGGACCTTAAAAGAGCACATATTTTATGAAAGAAGCATAAAATGCCTCAGAGACCCGGGTTCGATGCTGACTATAGGTGCTGTCTGTACGTTCTCCCTGTGACTTGCGTGGGTTTTCTCAAGGAGCTCCGGTTTCCTCCCACACTCCAAAGACGTATAGGCATGTAGGCTAATTGGCTTGGTTAAATTGTAAATTGTCAATAATGTGTGTAGGATAATGTTAGTGTGCGGGGATCACTGGTCAGCGCAAACTCAGTGGGCCGAAGGGCCTGTTTCCGCACTGTATCTCTAAACTAAACTAAACTAAAGGTGTGCCTGCATTGCGCTGGGAAGGGAAGGGGTGAAACACTCCCACAAAGTGCCAATAGCAAGGTAGACAAATGGCCAATGTTGATGAAGGGAGAAAACGCAGATATCATATCTGGAGCTATATCTTGCCAGTAGATGGTGCCACTGCACCCTCCTCCACACAAAGGAGCACCTCTCCTCGTCTTCTCAGAGAGGTGCATAGACTTGGCGATCTCCAGAGCAGATTTGCATCTCCGCTTGAGCTTTCCTTCCCCCTGCTTCTCTCACCATTGGAAAACTGGCAGTAGATGAGGAAAACATTGACGGAATATGTTTTCCTGCGCACTGAGTAGGTCTGGGGAGGACCTCCAACCAGGAAGGAGGAGCTCATTAAGTTTAAATAGCGGGACAAGAAATATACCAACCACCAAAAGCAGTGGCCTCCAGAGCTGACAACTGGTTGAAAGTTACAACGATATATCAGTAAAACCACTAGTCAGAATGCTGCAAATACTAAGGCTTTTCAACAGGGAAATCCTGCCCATAATGAGCCTTTTGCTGTCCAAATGTATTGTAAATGTTATTGTACTTGCCTCAATTACTTCTTCTGGCAGCTTGTTCAATTTACCAACAACCCTCTGGATTGCAATTAAATTATTCCCCACTCACCTTACAGTTATGATCTCTAGTTCTTGATTCCCCAACCTTTGCAAAATGAATCTGTGCATTCTTTCTGTCTATTCCCCTCATGATTTTACATACCTCTATAAGATAATTCCTCAACTTCCTGCACTCCAAGAAATAAAGTCCCAGCTTCCTTTCGCTCATGTCCTTGAGTCCAGGCAACATCCTCCTAAATCTTCATTGCACTCTTTCCAGCTTTCCTACACCAATGTGACCAAAACTGAACACAATACTCCAAGTGTTGCCTTGCCAACGTCTAGTACAACTGTAACATAATGCCTTAACCTTTATACCCAATTCTCTATTAATGAAGGCCAGCACGCCAAAAGCCTTCTTCACCATCCAATCTCTCTCCAAGGCCACTTTCAGGGAACGATATACTGCTGGATCCCTCTGCTCTGCAACACTCCCCAGGGATCTATCCTGTGAAGGTCCCAACCTGATTCGACTTCCCAAATTGCAACACCTCACAGTTATCTGAATTCAAGTCCATTAGCCACTCCTCAGCCCACTGATCAAGAAAGCTCTGTAATTTTTGGTAACCATCTTCACTGACTATGATACCACTTATTTTAATGTCATCTGAAAAGGTATTAAACGTGCCTTGAACATTCTCATCCAGTATATCCGTTGACATAGACAACAAATAGCAACGGGCCAAGCACCTATTCCTGAGGCGTACCACTAGTCATAGGATTCCAGCCCGATAAACAACTTTCCATCACCACCCTCTGTTTCCTATCATGAAAGCAATTCTGTATAGTTAGCTAGCTCCCTCTGGATCCCATGTGATCTAATCTTCCGCAGTCTACCATATGGAAACTTATCAAAGGCCCTGCTGGTCAGAGTATTTGGAATAGAAGTCGAGAGGTCCTTTTGCAGTTATATAAGACGTTGGTAAGGCTGCATTTAGAGTATGTTCAGTTCTAGGAACCATATTATAGTAAATATATTGTCAAGCTGGAAAGGGTGCAGAGAGGATGTTGCCAAGACTCGAGAGTTTGAGCTATATGGAGAAGTTGAATAGGCTGGGATTCTATTCCTAGGAGCACAAGAGGATGAGGAGTGATCTTATAGAGATGTACAAAATAATGAGATGAATGTGTAGGCCAAGGCGGATTGAGTGTAGGTATTCAGTGAAATGATCGCCAAGTCTGCGCTTGGTCTCGCCAATATATTGGAGTCCACGCTGAGATTAACAGATACAGGAGATAAGATTGGAGAAGGTACAAGTGAATCTCTGCCTCAACTAAAAGGACTATCAGGATTCCTGGATGGAGTCAAGGGAGGAGGCATAAGGACAGGTGTTGCATCTGCCGCAGTTGCAGGGGAAAGGACTTGGGGAGGGGGTGGCCTGGATGGGAAGGGATGAGTGAACCAGCGAGTTGTGGAGGGAGCTGAAAGCGGAAAGGGGTGGAGATGGGAAGATGTGACTCGTGGTGGGATCTCACTGAAGGTGGTGAAAATGTTGGAGGATTATGCGCTGTATGGAAATGCTGATCAGGGGAAAGGTGAAGACAGGGGAACACTCAGGGCTGGCATTAAGCCGATTTGACCGATTGCTCCCAATTGGGCCCCGCGCCTAATGGGGGCCCCGCACTAATGTTCCGTATTTCGTACGGAAATACGAATTCTCTTTGTTAAATAAAGATTTTTTTAAATTCGCCATCTGGATTTTTTTTTAAACGAACATGTATAACAACCGCTGCACGGCCATCAGACACAAACGATGTGTTAACTCGTACTGTTAGCACTTCTTAACATGAAGTAGTTAACAAGTTGTTATACAATGTCATCAATCTGCATCCATCCACATTCCTCAGTAAATGTTATTGTGTTTTGAATGAGTATTAATGACGCCGTGTTCCTTTGAATAAAGTTCACGCGGCGTCAATAATACTTGTTTAAAACACAATTACATTTACTGAGGAATGTAGATTGATGACACATTGAGAATTTCTTCAAACTCACCATCATGAGTGAGGGCCCCGGACTGCGAGAAGGGGCTTCTTCCTGGTGTGCAGGTTAGTCATTCACCTACTGACCCACGTTGTGTCTCTCTGTGTTTTGCTCTCTCTCTCCCTCCCTCTCTCTCTCTCGCTCTCTCTCCCACTCCCCATCTCGTCCCTCTCTAGCTCTCCCACTACCTCTCTATCACCCTGTCGCCTCAGCATTCCCGGAATCATTGGCGTTTAGCGGTAGACAAAAATGCTGGAGAAACCCAGCGGGTGAGGCAGCCGCCTGGCCCGCTGAGTTCCTCCAGCACTCTGTGTTTTTTGTTTGGCTCTGAAGTTGAAGGTGGCTCAGCGGGACGGGCAGCAGCTCTGGGGAGAGGGTTGCGTTTCCTTTCTTCAGACAATCACAAGTACTCTCACCGACGAGAGTTCAATTCAGTCTGAAGAAGGGTCTTCTCTCCAGAGTCGCTGCGCTGCCTGTCCTGCTGAGTTACTCCAGCTTTATGTCTATCTTCAATTTCAGAGAAATACAATTTCTCACAGGGGGCTTATAACGTCTCTAAACCCCTCTGGGACCCTCTGAACACCTCTAAACACCCTCTATTCCCCTCTATTCCCCTATATAACAATTCTGAACTTATATACCCATCTGAAGCCCTCTAAACATCTCTAAACTGTTTAAACCCCTCTAAACTATGAGGCTGCAAGGTGACTTGGATAGGCTGGGTGAGTGGCCATGGCAGATGCAGTATAATGTGGATAAATGTGAGGTTACCCATTTTGGTGGCAAAAACAGGAAAGTAGACTGTTATCAGAATGGTGGCCGATTAGGAAAAGGGGAGATGCAACGAGACCTGGGTGTCATGGTACACCAGTCATTGAAAGTAGGCATGCAGGTGCAGCAGGCCGTGAAGAAAGCGATTGGTATGTTAGCATTCATAGCAAAAGGATTTGAGTATAGGAGCAGGGAGGTTCTACTGCAGTTGTTCAGGGTCTTGGTGAGACCACACCTGGAGTATTGCATACAGTTTTGGGCTCCTAATCTGAGGAAGGACATTCTTGCCCTAGAGGGAGTATAGAGAAGGTTTACCAGACTGATTCCTGGGATGTCAGGACTTTCATATGAAGAAAGACTGGATAGGCTCGGCTTGTACTCGCTAAACTTTAGAAGATTGAGGGGGGATCTTATAGAAACGTACAACATTATTAAGGGGTTGGATAGGCTAGATGCAGGAAGATTCTTCCCGATGTTGGGGAAGTCCAGAACAATGGGGTCACAAAGATAAAGGGGAAATCTTTTAGGACTGAAATGAGAAAAACATTTTTTACACAGAGAGTGGTGAATCTCTGGAATTCTCTGCCACAGAATGTAGTTGAGGCCAGTTCGTTGGCTATATTTAAGAGGGAGTTAGATGTGGCCCTTGTGGCTAAAGGGAATCAGGGGGTTTGGAGAGAAAGCAGGTACAGGATATTGAGTTGGATGATCAGCCATGATCATATTGAATGGCTGTGCAAGCTCAAAGGGCCGAATGGCCTACTCCTGCACATATTTTCTATGTTTCTATGACTGCGTCCAACTGCTGTCTGGTTCGTTGATCAGTTTGCTAGATATGAACTGTTTTGGGAGAGAAAAATGCTCACGGCAGACCAAACGTGTTAAACAGAAATTGGTCAGATATTGAGCTTTACACCAAAGATCCTATAGCTCTGCTATAGGGTGATTTCACGAAAGGTCACTGGAGCGTAGATCCGCACCCACGTGACCGAAAATCTCAACTGGAGTACATGTTATACATCGGTACATGTTAGTGAATGGGAAAACACGCACTTTCCCACCCATTAAAAACATGGAAAACGGCCGATATTTGAGCTGAAATTTTCTGTGCTAGTTGGGGTGACCGTGAAGCACAGCGACCTAAATTTTCAGGCAAAAAAAAAGATAGAAAGTAAGGTAATTACAAGAGGGAACTGAAGGTGGAAAAACAGCGGAAGTGCTTAGCAGACATTTGCCGTGGAGATTTAAAGATCCAAAATATCGGGAATTATCGCGTTTGCTCGCTGAATTTCATCAAAAGTAAGGCATTATTAACACCATTAATTGTCAATAATGCCTTACTTTTGATGAAATTCAGCGAGCAAACGCGATAATTCCCGATATTTTGGACCTTTAAATCTCCACGGCAAATGTCGGCTGTTCACTTCCGCTGGATTGGTACCTTCAGCTCCCTCTTTAATTTACCTTAGTTTCTATCTTTTTTTTCCCTGTAAATCTAGGTAGCTGTGCCTCACGGTCACCCCGACTGGCACAATAAATTGCAGATCAAAACCTGGCCGTTTTCTATGTTTTTAACGGGCGGGAAAGTGCGTGTTTTCCCATCCACTAACATGTACCGGAACGCTAGAATGTCCTCCACTTGAGATTTTTGGTCACGTGGGTGCGGATCTACGCTCCAGTGACCTTTAGTGAAATCACCCTATAATCCATAGCACCTAGAGTACAATTTCATAATATATACTAAATAACTGGGCTGACAGACCTTGGCTGGGAATCTGGGGTTCACCAAAATTGTTCCCAATTGGGTCCCGCACCCACTAAGGCCGGCCCTGGGAACACTGTCCCTGTTATGACTGGGAGGAGGGGAAACAAGAGTGGAGCTACGGACTACCAAGGTGACACTTGTGAGGGCCTCGTCTATGATAGAAGAGGGGAACCCCCATTCCCTACAGAATTAATGAATACTCAGGGGAGGATAGTGTAGCCTGACATGGTTAACAGTAAACCATTATAGACTTCTAAGCTGCCAAAGTTATGATACTTCTAAACACACAATTCCTTTATTTATTTCACTCAATCCAGTCACTCCCATAATCACAAGTACACAGTGTACATTTAATTGGACATTGTCTCTACCAAATACTTAACAGTTTACTTCCCCCATACCTGTAAAGTTATTTTCACGACCTAATTCACAACCTTTTTTACTCGTGGGCATTTTTCATCAGGCTAGAAAAACGCCCCGACCTACTTGATGCCACGAGTACCTACGACTAGCATCACGACCTGCCTACGACCTCGTGACGACCCTGCTGCGAGTATGAGTCAAGGGCAAACTCGGCAGAGGCCGTCAATTAGGCCGTGAAACGGAGACAGGCCCTTAAGGATGCCTCTTGCATATGTCTAACAGTTTCTCAATGGAAAAATATTGAGATATTTGAAATTCACAGCCTGACCTGTGAAATCCCAAACTACCACAAGATGGCCTTAATTGTCATTAACACCCTCGTTGTAATGACATTGTTAAGCATTTCCTTTTCCAGCAACTCCCTCTGATTCTAACTGTATGGCACCTCATCATGAGCATCCAATAAATCTGTATCCCTATGGCAATTCATAAGAGGACTACTTTCATCTGAGACCTGTATCCTGCATTACATGCTACCATGATATTTGTAACTATGTTACAATAGAGCAAATGAGACGAGCAACTTGGTGGATGAGTTGGACTAAGTGGGCCATTTCCATGCTGTATAGCTCGGTCACTCCATGACTATCCGAAATAGGTACTTCATGGCCAGGTCACTTTCATGAAAAGGGTCCAGGGAGAATGAGTCCAAAATTAAATAATTCTCAAGGGCCTGATAATCAATATCCCAGAATATTGAATGAGGTAACTCTAGAGATGATGGATTTCTTTCAAAATTTTCTAGATTTTGGAATGGGTCCTGTGGAGCAATATGATCAAATATGAAACATAGAAAATAGGTGCAGGAGGAGGCCATTCAGCCCTTCGAGTCAGCACCGCCATTCATTGTGATCATGGCTGATCGTTCCCTATCAATAATCCGTGCCTGCCTTCTCCCCATATCCCTTGACTCCACTAGCCCCTAGAGCTCTAACTAATTGAAAGGAGAAAGAGAAAGCAGGGAACAGTGGGAGGGGAATGCTGGAATCTATAATAAAGCCACAGAGTTGTAAATCTGCATAGCATGGAAACACGGCCTTCAGCTCAACCTGTCCTTCCTGACCTAGTTGGCATTCTGGCTTGTTCCATTTGTCTATATTTGGTTCATATCCCCCCAATCCTTTCCTATCCATATATCTGTCCATTTAGTGTGGAAAGTTATAATTGTACCCACTTTTATGGCTTCTTCTGACAATTTACTACAAATCACAATCACAATAATACTTTATTAACCAAGTATGTTTTGCAACATACAAGGAATTTCATTCACACAAAACACATTTTAACATAAACATCCATCACAGAGACTCCTCCACATTCCTCACTGTGATGGAATGTGAAAAAAAGTTCAATCTCTTCCCTTAGCTCTCCTGCGGTCGGGGGCTTCGAGCCCTCTGTTGACCGGATGATCTTCACTCCCGTAGCAGGCAGCGTTTTGGGCCTTCCATGTCAAGGCAATCCAGCTACTGCATCGGGGGAATGTCAGCTCCTCCACGCCGCGATCGTCGGGGCTGGACGAGCTTCTGCGTTCGTCAGAACTCCCGACTAGCCTCTCTCGAGACTGCAAGCTCTTGATGGTAAGTCCGCAGGCCGCGGTTGGAGTGATCCCAGGCAAGGGGCCCAAGCTCCGAGGTCCCAAGCTCAGTCCAAGGAGGCCTCCAGCTCCATCGATGATAGGCCGCAAAGCGACTGGAGACACGACCACGGAAACATCGCATCTCCAGCAAAGTTTCCCCCAACCACCCCCCTCCCCCTACATAAAACAAACCGGAGAACATTTACACAAACCTATAAAACGCACTAAAAAATGTTTTAAAAGGCAGAAAAACAAACAGACTGTTGGCGGGGCTGCCAATCGTTCGGCGCCCCTGGTGGTGGTACAGACTAAGGGCCCTCTTAAATCCCTCCCATCCCACCTTAAGCCCATGCCTTCATGTTTTAGAATCCTCAATTCTGGGAAGAAGGCTGGGAGCATTCACCACCCATGTCCCTCACAATTTTGTACACTTCAATAAGGTCACCGTTCAGCCTCCTACACACCAATGAGAACAGTCCCAGTCTACCTAGCCTCTCCCTATAACTCAAGCCTGCAAGCTCAGGCAACATTCTGGTGAATCTCTTCTGCGCTATTTCCAACTTAATGACAACTTTCCTATTGCTGGTGACCAGAACCGCACACAGATCTCCAAGTATGTTCTCACCAAGAACTTCAATAGCTATATCATGATGTCCCAACATTTGTACTCAGTACTCTTCCCAATAAAAGACAAATGTGCCAAATGCCTTCTTCACCACCCTGTCCACCTGAACTGCCACTTCCATCATGTGAAGCAGTTGAGATGAGTTTATCTTGGCAGCATGATCAGCACGGACATTGTGGGCTGAATAGTTTGTTCCTCTACTTTACTGTTCTAGTTCAATACTCACTGGATTTTCCAGCAGATTAGAAATTTCACTGAATGTTTTTTTAAGTAAATTATTTGAACAGAAATCTTCTCCGTCAGCCTCCACTTTCATGACATCTGTGGCATAGGCGCGCTAACAAACCACATCCTGTCGTTTACCACTATAATACACATTGTGTCAGCCACCCAGAAAACAGTACAGCACAGACACCATGAAGAACCTGTGCCATCTGGCTACTTTGCTCGTCTGCCTTCAAACGGTCCTGCTGAAGGTCCCAGGTAATTTTCCACTCTTTTAGTCTCTTCTAAGCATGCAACTACAGCAGACAGCGATGAAACCAAATGGCATGTTGGCCTTCATAGCAAGAGGAATTGAGTATAGGAGCAAGGATGTCCGACTGCAGTTGTACAGGGCCCTGGTGATACCACACCTGGAGTATTGTATGCAGTTTTGGTCTCCTAATTTGCGGAAGGACATTCTTGTTATTGAGGGAGTGCAGCGTAAGTTCACCAGGTTAATTACCGTGATGGCGAGATGAAAGATATATGATGAAAGATATATTCACGGAATTTAGAAGGTTGAGAGGGATTCTTATAGAAACATAAAATTCTTAAGGGATTGGACAGGCTAGATGCAGGAAAAATGATCCCGATGTTGGGGGAGTCCAGAACCAGGGGTCACAGTTTAAGAATAAAGGGTAGGCCATTTAGAACTGAGATGAGGAAAAACATTTTCACCCAAAGAGTTGTGAATCTGTGGAATTCTCTGCCACAGAAGGCAGTGGAGGCCAATTCACTGGATGTTTTCAAGAGAGAGTTAAATATAAGTAGCCCTTAGGGCTAACGGAATCAAGGGATATGGGGAAAAAGCAGGAACGGGGTACTGATTTTGGATGAACAGCCATGATCTTGAATGGCGGTGCTGGCTCCAAGGGCCGAATGGCCTAATCCTGCACCTATTTTCTATGTTTCTATCTTTCTTTTGATTCTTACTGGGCAGTGTTCAAGAATCTCATTTACTGTAAGGGAATGCTACGCAGTCGGAGTTCCCTGCAAACTGTGCCATATGTTAATTTTCCTTGCAATGGGTCAGGCAGGGCTCATACTGACGGGCAGCCTCCTGGCAGCATATAATTGAGTGATATTGGGCACAGCCAGAGCTCAGTGGCAGCTCACCACCACCTTCTCAAGGCCATTTTGGGATGGGCTTTGTCAGTGATGCCAAGTTCATACCAAAAGATAAACTAAAAAGTCTTTCCCACACCCTCATCCGAAGGCTCCGGGATTTGGCGTGGAAACGTTCTACTCAGTTATTGGTTCTTATCTCATTTCGCACAAGGGGTGGTGGGTGTATGGAACAAGCTGCCAGAGGAGGTAGTTGAGGCTGGGACTGTCCCGTTGTTTAAGAAACAGTTAGACAAGTTCACGGATAGGACCGGTTTGGAGGGATATGGACCAAGCACAGGCAAGTGGGACTAGTGTAGCTGGGACATTGTTGGCCGATGTGGACAAGTTGGGTCGAAGGGCCTGTTTCCACACTGTATCACTCTATGACTCTATTCCACAGATCTGACCCTGTAATATAGCGCTGACCCTCCAAAGTACAGTACTGAGTAAGCATTCATGTCAAAGGTAGCGATATTCTCACAGGATGTTAAACAAATTGTTTAAATAAGTCATATCCAGAACCATTCAAAAGTACTTCATCTCTGCACAATATGTCCAGGTTACAAAAGCGCTAGGAAAATATGGATTTTCTCATTTCCACTGGGGCAGAAGATGGGATCCTTTTCCAGGCGGTGGTGAGGCTTTGTTGAATTTGCACAGCTGCATGAGATATTGGCATCATTTACCAAGATGGGTTGCATACTTAGGATATTGGAGCTTGGAAAGGAGACAATATAGATTTGCTAGAGTTACTTGAGGAGAATTTAGAAGAATTGTATTGGAGTACATTTAATAAATATTTAGAAGTGCTCTTGTATTGCCATTGAAGGCTACAGGCCGTGCTGGTAAATGGGATTAGAGTAGATGGATAATTAATGATCAGAATGGATTTAGTGGGTGAAAGGGCCCGTTTCTGTGCTGGAGAACTAGAAAAGTTCTGGTAAAAGATTTATTTATGTGGTTTTGGCTAGGTCAAAAGAAGGGTTAAGGGAGAAATAATGAAGTGCCTCAAAAATCTAGAAAGCTGTGAGAGGGTAAATAACCAAGGGTCGTATCGTATAGTTGGTAATTGGTGCCAAGGAGACTAACCTTTGAGGATAAGCTAGAATTATTTTTGTATATGTTCTTGGAATATGTACAAATGTCTATTTAGTGAGATATTTCAATCTTGTTGAAATCAATGTACCAGGAAATGAAAAGTTTTCAAGAATATGGGAAATGGGAATAAATATTTGATTGGATCATCGAGCTCCAACGTGCTAAAAATATCCTTGGATAATGTCAGTGTTGCGCTTGAGGAATAGGCCATTTTTATAATAGGCCACAGATTCTGTGGAAACCTGGATTCTAGTGCAAAGTATTGGGAATGTTGCCTCAGCACAGGAAACAGTGGTGCACCATTACATTGCCCCATCCCCCCCGAAAGAGCTTGGCAATGGTCAATGGCACACCCATTCTCTGTCCTTCTCTCTTGGAAGGTTTGAGTCCCCACTGGGCACAGTTACATAGAAACATAGAAACATAGAAAATAGGTGCAGGAGTAGGCCATTCGGCCCTTCGAGCCTGCACCGCCATTCAATATGATCATGGTGATCATCCAACTCAGTATCCTGTACCTGCCTTCTCTCCATACCCCCTGATCCCTTTAGCCACAAGGGCCACATCTAACTCCCTCTTAAATATAGCCAATGAACTGGCCCCAACTACCTTCTGTGGCAGAGAATTCCAGAGATTCACCACTCTCTGTGTGAAAAATGTTTTCCTCATCTCGGTCCTAAAAGATTTCCCCTTATCCTTAAACTGTGTCCCCTTGTTCTGGACTTCCCCAACATTCCTGCATCTAGCCTGTCCAACCCCTTAAGAATTTTGTGCGTTTCTATAAGATCCCCCCTCAATCTTCTAAATTCTAGCGAGTACAAACCAAGTCTATCCAGTCTTTCTTCATATGAAAGTCCTGACATCCCAGGAATCAGTCTGGTGAACCTTCTCTGTACTCCCTTTATGGCAAGAATGTCCTTCCTCAGATTAGGAGACCAAAACTGTACGCAATACTCCAGGTGTGCTCTCACCAAGACCCTGAACAACTGCAGTAGAACCTCGCTGCTCCTATACTCAAATCCTTTTGCTATGAAGGCAGTGAAGAATCCATTCGCCTTCTTCACTGCCTGCTGCACCTGCATGCCTACTTTTAATGACTGGTGTACCATGACACCCAGATCTCATTGCATCTCCCTCCCCCTTTCCTAATCGGCCACCATTCTACTAAAGTCCTGGAATAACTTCCTCAGTGGGACCTCTGATATAGATTATCCTGGGGGAATTGGCAGGCCCTTTGTGGGGGATAATAATGTTTTGATGGTACGGCCTCTGATCACTGACAAAGATGAGAGGCTGCTCTCAGACCTTGGGTACAGGTGCCTTCCTGTGATATTACCTGAATCAAGGACTCAGGTGGAAATTTGAACCAAGGAAGTCAGTAGTTTGTTGCAGAACTTGGTATCCTGACCCAAGCCCAACATGACTTACATCTGGAAAAGTATGGGCTTATTAGCGATAGCCGGCATAGCTTTGTACAAATCATGTCCTAAAAATTGGACTAAAGTTTTTGCCAAGGTAACGGAAATGATAGATGAGGCTAGGGCAGTGGATGTTGTCTACATTGACTTTAGTAAAGGGTTTGACAAGTTTCCTGGTGGTAGGCTGATTCTGAAGGTTAAGCCACATGGGACAAACAGTGATTTGGTAGATTAGATACAAATTTGCCTTAGCTGTAAAAGAATGAGGGATAGCGGAGGGGTGTTTCTCTGACATAGAGGTCTGCAACCAGTGGTGTTCCACAGGGATCAGTGCTGGGGCCTCTGTTTTCTGCGATACATAAATGATTTGGACAAAAATCTAGGTAGGCTAATTAGTAAATTTGCAGATGACATAACAATTGATGGTGATGTGGGAAGTCAGGGAGATTGTGAAAGGTAACTGTAAAATATAGATCAATTGGAGATATATGCGGAGAAATGGGAGACGGAGTGCAATCTCCACCAGTATGAAGTGTTGTATTTTGGGAGGACAAATGCAAGGAGAAAGTATACAATTAATGTTATACTTAGGACACTTAGTAATGTAGAGGACACTTAGTCCATAGCTTGCTGAAAATGGCAACACAAGTAGATCAGTCAAGACATAGAGCATACAAATTGGGAAGTCATGTATAAAACTTTGTTTAGGCTACATTTGAGGTTTTATATGCAGTTCTAGTCAGTGTACTAGAGAAAGCGTGGAGATTTTGGGGAGGGTGCAGAAAAGGTTTACCAAGGTGTTGGCTGGATTAGGGTTTATTAGCTATAAGGATAGTTTTACAAACTTGAATAGTTTTCTCTGGAGCATTGGAGGTTGAGAAGAGACCTGGAAGAAGTTTGTAAAATTGTGACATGGAGTAGATAGTCAGAATCATTTTCCCAGAGTGGAAATTTCAAATAAGTAGTGGGCAAAGCTTTAAGGTGGGAGTAGGAAAGTTTAAAGGAAATATGCAAGTATTTGGCACTGAGTGTGATAGGTGTCTAGAAAACACTGCCAAGAAAGGAGGCACAAGCAGATACAATTGTAATGTTTAAAAAGCATTTAGACAGGCAAGTGAGAGTATATATGCCTTGTAGAAAGCAAATGGAACATCAGCCAATTGATGTCAGCCAGGGTTTGAAGAAGGGTCTCGACCGAAACATCATCCATTCCTTCTCTCCAGAGATGCTGCCTGTCCCGCTGAGTTAGACTGACGAGATGTGTTGGAAGGAATTGCAGATGCTGGTTTAAACCAAAGATATACACAAAAAGCTGGAGTAAATCAACGGGTTAGACAGCATCTCTAGAGAAATAGGTAACGTTTTGGGTCGAAAAGGGTCCCAACCAGAAACGTTACCTGTTCCTTTTCTCCAGAGATGCTGTCTGACCCGTTGAGTTACTCCAGCTTTTTGTGTCTATCTTCCGTTTAAACCAGCATCTGCAGTTCCTTCCAACACATCTCGTCAGTCTTTTGATGGGGTCAAGGAAAGAGCATTCACGTTACGGCCCTGTTTTCACCAATCCTTCCACCACCACGCACAAGCACAAGACACTATTGTTTGCAGATGACAAGGAGTGTGTTCAGATCTGGCTGAACAACTTCTAATCTTGTGTGTGGACTCAATAAGAAGAATAAGCCTATTGATTACTGGAATTAGAAACCTCTGGAAATATTCAGGGTTCATGAGAAATCTGCAGAACTTTCTAAAGAAAGGCCATTATCCTGAAATGTTAACTGTTTTATGCTCCACTCTGATTACAGGTACTTTCAGCATTTTCTGTTTTTATTCTAGATTTTCAGTATTTTAATTTTTTGATTTTCAATGGTGATTCTTGGAATCTCCATGGATTAGAAGGATGAGTATATTAACCCTCTCCTGCTTGGAGTTTTGGGTTAGAGGGCAGTTAGGTTTGGGAAGAGTGGACAGGAAAGTGAAACTGGGACCAATCATCATACCAGCCAAGGTAGACAAAAATGCTGGAGAAACTCAGCGGGTGAGGCAGCATCTATGGAGCGAACGAATGGGTGACGTTTCGGGTCGAGACCCTTCTTCAGACTTCAATTTTTCAGGTCTGAAGAAGGGTCTTGAACCAAAACGTCACCCATTCCTTCGCTCCATAGATGCTGCCTAACCCGCTGAGTTGCTCCAGTAATTTTGTCTACCTTCGATTTTTCCAGCATCTGCAGTTTATTCTTAATCATGCCAGCCAAGATCATGCTGAATGGCAGAACAAGCTAGTGGGGCTGAATGCCCTACTGCTGCTCCTATTTTAATTTCTTAATTGTTGAGATGTATCCATGTTCAGCCAGTGAGAGGCTGCAGCGACTGAAGTAAAATTATATGATATAAAAAAGGTATATGTATTTGTGGAGGCTGCATTTGCATAATTGAGTGTTCTTTTGCGATATGTTCACTGATTAAATGGAATGAGATTTACATAGGAAAGCGGGAACATCATGCATGATCCTGTTAAACTATGCTGATTTAGAGATTTTTTCACTGATAAGATGTACAAAATTCTTTACGATTATGCACAATGTTTTGTTCTTTACACAGTGATTTTTTAACCATACCAGAACTGACCGTTGTCCATGAACCATTTAGGTTGCTGACAATTGACTTTGGTCTGACGAGAATGTTTTTCATCCTGTAGCAACACAGTTCTCAGCGCTTGATCCTTTGGGTAGTGTTTAACCCGACAGTATGTTGGCAAAGATATTAATTGTTGTGATGGGACGCCCTCTGATCACTGACAAACATCATTCCTCTGAAAGTTGTGAAGAATGTCCACTCTTTCTGACATCCTGGACATCTTGGATCCTGAGCTCCAGGGATTGGAAGATCGCGGTCAAGTTGGAAACTCAAGCACATGCTCACTTTGGGGGTGAGCTTCCCAGGCAACATCCCAAGCAACGCTTAGCATAACATCTCTTGGACAACTGATCCAATTTTAACAACCCTTTCCTTTTCAATGTTCGGGCAGCTTACATTGCCCAGCCCCTTCATAGTTAAGGACTATATTCCCATCTGTTTTTTCAATTTCTTGCTTTTTCCATTCACTTCAACATTGATCTTGTAACATTCTTGTAACATTCTTCTATTCCTTAGGTTTGTGACTCATGGATACACTCTTGAACACATTTTGGTTCTTAGAATAATTTGCATGTTGCCTACTAATGCTACACCTGCTTATTAATAACACACTATTCAAACATGGCTCCCGGAACAGGACACATTTGTTTAGCTGTTGTTCTACACTCTGCTTCTAGCTAACTCAGCTGAGGAGCAAGAAATGTTCACTTCAAACACTTTGAACAGTTTAACACAGTGGAATCCTTATCTGTGATGCAATCTTCAAGAGACTTTTGATTCAATTTGGAGCTTCTGCAGATGCTATGAATCAAGAGATAGCTCTAGCTCCACAGAGGTCACTTCCTTCCTCTGAACCTTTAGCAAAAGAAGGAGAATTATTAACACATCCACAATTGGGTTAAAAGATAGAAGAGGGCCAGGTAACTGGACATCAGGCTAAAGGGTTAAAGGTCAGCAGACAGCGGGGTGGCTTTTTGCCACATCTTATTTGGGCAGCTTTTCAAACTCTTTGCACATTATATATAAACTCCATCATAAAGGTAGGCCAGTTGTCGGATCCAATATCCTGTTTACATGAGCTGATTCAATTCTCTTCCTGCCTGCTGTCCTGTATCACTCAGTTCCCTTACCACTCACATGCACCAAACCTCATTTTAAGCTCCAGTGTGGTGTGATGAAAATATTCACTGTGACCCACTTCTGATAGTTTAAGTTCATCCACCTTCATGGCAGCCCCAGCGAGCAAAGCCCTGTGCCATATGGCCCCCTTGTCCACTCACCTTTTGCATGCTGTGTGGTTGCCTCCCACAGCCATGGTGACTGATACAACCTTCAGGCCGCA
Source organism: Leucoraja erinaceus (assembly GCF_028641065.1). Taxonomy (NCBI): domain Eukaryota; kingdom Metazoa; phylum Chordata; class Chondrichthyes; order Rajiformes; family Rajidae; genus Leucoraja; species Leucoraja erinaceus. The sequence goes on along the minus strand of NC_073383.1, from coordinate 35,001,872 downwards.
ACCACTTCATTGAGCATGAAGTGCCAGACAGGCTCTGTTGGCATGAGTGTGCTTGGTGCGCTGGCATGGAGAGAGATATCTGATCTGTTTGTAGAATATTGAAAGAACATTTCCCTACAATCATATTTTACAATCCTGTTCTACAGAATGGCTTCAAAACAGTTCTGACAGGTCATTAGCAGTAGCAGAACTGTACAACACCGAAATCTGTAACCACTGACGCTCATCACTCTACCATCTCTGTGGACCAGCGAATGCACCTTGGTTCAATCAGGAACCAGGTGCCAGTCAAGTGAAGCAGCAACTCAGGACCATCTGCATGTGAAACAGCAAAATACCATGCAATTGAGCAAACTGACGTCCTTATAAATTGATCAGATCTGAACTCCATAATCCTACCACAACCAGCGAATGGTGATATACCGGTAGCGGCTGGTGGAATGAGGAAGTTTTAAGAACATCTCCATCCTCCACCATAGCAGAGATCAACATATGAGCACAAAAGGAGAAGGTTGAAGCATTCACAAACATGTTCAACCAGAAGTGCTCAACGGGTGATCCATCTAAGTTGCCTCCTGAGCTCCTCAGCCTCATGGAGCAGTCCTCAGCCAGTTTGATTCACTCCATGTGTTACGAATAAACAATTTAAATCACTGGATATAGGGCATGGCAACATCCCAGCTGCAGTACTGATAACTTGCACTCCAGAACTAACTGCATGTCTGGCCAAGCTGTTCCAGTACAGTCACAATACAGGCATCTAAAGGTGGACCAAATAACTGAATTCTAGAGGCATGATAACAAGACTGGTCCTAATGGGAGAGTCTAGGACCAGAGGACAGGGTTTCATGGGGTTGTGAAGGAAAAATAGATCAGCCATGATCAAATGGCAGAGCAGACTGTATGGGCAAAATGGCCTAATGTTGTTCCTATGACTATTGATGAAATCATAAGGGCATTAGATAAGGGGAAATCTATACATATGGCAATCCTGGACTTTTCTAAAGCGTTCGATAAAGTTCATCATGAAAGGCTCCTAGGAAAATTGGATTACTATGGCATCAGAAATAATCTACATAACTGGATTAGGGACTCTCACAAACCGGACACAGAGGGTGGCCTGTGAAGGAAACATTTGTTTATAAGAACAAGTACTGTCAGGAGTACCGCAAGACATGGTCCTTGGACCACTGTTGTTCCTGATGTACATTAATGATCTACCTGAACACATAAATTGTAAAACAAGACTCTTCACAGATGATTGTCTTGTATATACACCTGTCACTGATGTAGAGGATATGAACTCCTTACAAGAAGACCTTGAGTCCTTGGAATTATGGCAAAACACATGGAAGATGAGCTTCAACCCAACCAAATGCTCAATTATGGTAATTGCAAACACGAAGAAACCACCTACTCGAGACTACGTCTTCTGTGGACAAATACAGTACAAGTTCACAACCATACCTTGGAGTTCATCTTGATAACAAACTTTCGTAGGGAGAACACGTGAACAACATGGTCACTAAAGCCAACGGCCACTAGGATTCCTGAGACCAAACCTCTGGTTCTGCCCAAAGGAAGTGAAAACCACAGCATATACAACATTGGCTAGACATTTGCTGGAATACGCTTCATGCGCCTGAGACCCATACAAAACTGGTCATATGCACAAACTAGAAGGGGTACAGAGGAAAGCAGCACGCGTTTGCATCGGGAACTACAATAGAGGTAGCAGTGTCACCCAGATGCTGTCCGACCTGGAGTGGGAAACACTGGAAACAAGGGCAAGGAACAGACTAGCCATGTTGTACAAGATCCAAAAGGAGATTGTGGGCATAGCTGCAGATAGATACATAACATACTCAACAGAAATGAGAACAAGAAAGAGAAATGATATGCAAATAGAAACCCCGTTCGCCAGGACAGATAATTATAAGAACTCATTCTTTGTAAGAACCTTAAGGGAATGGAATAAACTAGACAACAATATAGTCAAATCACCTTCACTAGACAGTTTTAAGGTGGCACTAACAGCACGTTAATATGCACAACACATCCAAGTTAGCGATATGTAGAGTACTGCCCTGCCGACTACAAAGTCAGAAGATTCAGAAGAAGATTATGGCCGAAGTTAGCTTTTGACCGTGTGTGGCTCAAGGCATCCTGGTAAAACTGAAATCAATGGCCATTAATGCAAAAACATGATTGAAGTCATACTGTACTCAAGGAAGATGGTTGTGGTTGCTGGAGCTCAACCATCCCAGCTTCAATACATCACTGCAAGAGTTCCTCAGGGTAGTGGCCCAGGCCCAACCATCTACAACTGCTTCATCAACAATCTTCCTTCAGTCACAAGACCAGAAGTGGGAATGTTTGCACAATGAACAATTCCATTCATAACCGTTCAGCAAATGAAGTAACTCATAAGTGCATGCAGCAAAACCCTGTCAACATTCAGGCATGGGCTGGGAAATAGCAAGTAACATTAGTGCCACAAAAATGCCAGGCAATGATCATCACCAACAGAGAGTCTGACTACCTGCCTTTAGCATTTAATATCATGGCCATCATTGAATCGTAAACCATCAATATCCTGAGGTTTTCTATTGACAAAAACATCAACTGCACCAGCCAAATAAATACCTTGCAAAAAGAGCAGCTCCTGCAGTGAATTACTCATTTCCACTCACTCCAGAATATTTCCATCCACAATGTAGCATGCCATTCACCCTCCCTAAACGATCATTCTCTCCACCACCGATGGCTGTATTGTGCAATATCTGCTAAATGTGCTGCAGTAACTCACGCAGTCTACTCCCACAGCTCCTCCAAAACCCACAACCTCCATCTCCAAAAAGGAGGACAAAGGCTTTTGGTGCATGTGAACACCACAATTTCCAGGTTGGCCTTTATCACATAGCATTCTGCCTTCCCCCAGCTCATTGTTATTGCTGAGTTTAAATCCTGCAATTCCTTTTTCAACGGCCCTGTTAGGAGAAAAGTATTGATGTGGCCATCACTAACATTGCCAATTTAAATAATTTGGATAAATTCCAGTGGTAGAATTGCTGCCTTACCAATCCCGACCACAAGTGCTGACTGTACGGAGTTTGTATGTTCTCCCCATGACCACATGGGTTTTGTCCCACAATCCAAAGATTTGCAGGTTTGTAGGTTAAGTGGCTTCAGTAAAATTTGTAAATTGTCCCCAGTGTCTGGGATTGCATTAGTGCACGGGGTGATCGCTGGTCAGTGCAGAATCAATGGGCCGAAGGGCCTGTTTTTACACTGGATCTCTAAACTAAATTAAACTAAACTAAAGTTTCAATCACTATTTCAGCTCTGTGGCTTACTGATCTACTTTCCAAACTAAGCACTAAGGGAGAACTTTTGGCATCCTCCTTCAACAGGTCAAAATATTGGCTCACCACTACCTCGCCAAGGGGTGAGGAATAAATGCTGGCCTAGCCAATAATGTCTAGATGTTGAAAATAAAATAAACAAAAAATAAACAGAATAAAATGTCAACACAAGGAGCTTTGCTTGTGGATGGTCTCTGTAGCTTCTTCCTGGCCAGACAGCAGACTGGCAACCAAAACCCACCTGTGCTCTGAAGTGTCTGATGGTCAGTTAGACCACTGTCCCACAGCCAGCTCTTGAACTGATGTTCTATTGTCATCTCCCTTCATGGGCCCTATTTTTCAGATGGTAGAAATACCCCACCACCAATTCATTTTGGCTGACACTCCATTTCGCTATTTAATAACTCCTTTTTTCCCCCCCACCCACAGTCTTCTACTTTCATTCATTCTCTTCTTGCCCTACTCTCTTGCATCTTGCCAAATTCTTCTCTAATTTGGAATATAAAGCAGAATTCACCATAAGTACTTAGCAAGTTTTGAGAGAACACAATTAACATTTTGGGTTTGCAAACTGTCCTCATAATAAAAACATTCAATATGTGGAGGAAATTGGAAAAGAAAATGAAAATGAAAATGCAAGACCCGTAAGAGGTTAGACTGTGGGAGAGATTAAACGATAAAAAGGATGATGATGTAAGCAAAGCAGGGACAAGAAGATGATAAATGCTGATCTGGGGAACTGCAAAACGAAAGAAACAGAATTATTGTTTAATTATATTCCGAACTGAAATTGGTTTGTCACAGGCCACTGGAATACTAATCCATCTGCTTGGCTTTGAATGCACACTCCTCAGACGAGCAGTTAATATCTAGCACAATACTTAGTGAACACTTTCATTTAAAATTAGGTTGTGATTTTGTTTTCCTTTCTCATCCCCTCACCAGCACTAGCGATGAAAGTTACTCAACCCATAAAGATCATTGCTGAGAGAAACAACGTCACTCTTAAATGTGTGTACAACATCACAGGAGATGGGAAAGCCCAGGTATTCAGGGTCACCGTTTACAAAAGCAACGAGGAAAAGAACTCTGAGGTTTGCGCAGCATCTTTTAATAACAGCATGAAGCCCTTTGAGAAGAGAGATGTACTGCACTGTATAGGCCAGCCAAGAAGAAACAGTATATCGATACAGTTCATCGGCATGAACATGTCTCACAGTGACTGGTACTTCTGTAAGGTGGAGAAAATGTTTCCCCTGCCCTACACACAGGCCACTGGGAATGGGACTTGGATTTTCATCAAGCCGGATGTGGAAGGTAAGTGCACAGATCCGAGACAGAAACTGAAAAGAGCCCTCTCAGCAGATCTTGCAGCATTTGTAAAAGACTTCTCCCTGAATGCAAAATCCAAATGTTAGCATTTAAGCAAGAGGCAGTGAAGCAAGGGCTTTGTACAAAGTGGTCATAAAGCCCATTTCCATAGGAGGAATGTTTGACGTGGTCAAACACAGAGAGCTGAAAGATAAAAAGACAACGGAAAGCAGATCAGGTCAGAGGGAAGGGATGGTGTAAGAGAAGGAGAAAGGGAGCATGATGGAGAGAAGGTAAAAGATGAAAAAGGGTTTTACAAGAAGAGGAGAAAGGGAAATGAGGGTTGGGCTGAAAGAACATTTTGATTTACATTGGGAATTGCTTCTCCTCAGCCCTGAGCTGAGCAGAGTTTGATCTGCTTGCTGATCTCTGACTTTTCCAATAACCTGGTACTCTCTGCCCCGGCAGCATGTTCCTTATATTCTCATAATTAAACAGTTTTGGAAGCAGGGAAATGGATGGTCACGCAGCATGCAGAAATCTAACCGGATCACATTGCCGTCTCCTTAACAACCCTATCCAGCTAGTCTTTCCCATTCCATTCAATTGTAGTTTTTTTTTCTCATCCAGTTCTCTCTTCCGTGCTAGTCCTGAATTAACATCCACCAAGCTGCCGATTGTGCATTGTAGATCATAACATCATGCACAGATAAAGTTATCTTCCGATTCCCTTGAATCCTTGTTCCATGACTATGAACCTTTGTCACTGGATCTAGTGGGTTGAAAACCTGATTGATGGGAATGCTGTGCGAGCCAGCATAGACTTAAAGGGCCAAATGGCCTTCTTAAGGAAATATTACAAAAATATGGTCTTCTTATATAGGCATTTGTGATTTTAAACACTCCCATCAAGCTAATGTTAGGCTAATGTTACAAAAGGTCTGGTTCCCTTGAGCAGGTGTGGTTGGCTCATATAACCACCAACCGCCTATTCAACCACACACCAGCAGCAATATCAAGATCAATAGCAATGCCTCCCAGAGCACCTGTATACATTCAGCCACCTCTCACAACTGTAAGGAGTATCCTTCCAGACTGGCATAGGTCAGGGTGGGTAAAGGAGGAGATGGTCGGGATGTGGAGGGGTTTGGGGTGGGAGGGAGGTAGCCACAAACTGAGAGGTATTGTCACTGAAACATACCTAGTGAATCTTTCCCTGTCCCAATGCTTTATTTTCTTTCCAAAACTCAATTGTTTCAATGCTCTCAATATGAATGCACCTTCCTCAGAGCTGTTTTCCTACTCATAGTGTAACTGACCCAGTGTGTTTGATTTTACTGAACTGGTTGTTCTAACCTTAGCCCTATCAGTTCCATCAGAGAAGAAGCGGTGTCCTCAAGTGACTGAGGCCGCACTGATCATCCTAGCCCTCGCCAGCCTCTTCCTGCTGTACAGTATCGTCGTCACCTACCTGCACTGGGTAAGGATCAAGCGGGAAAGGGGAATGGGAATGTTGTTCTAGCACTGGCTTTACTCATAACAAGTGCATCAAACTGATTACCAAGTACACATTATTAATTGCCAAGTACAAGGTCATTGTGCAGGTCACCAATTATTAACTATCCAGCACAGGTTACTGTACAGCACAAGTTAACAAGTACAGGGCACAGGCACAACACACAAGTGTTTGTGTACAGGTTGTCCCTTAATGAATACAAAACTGATGTAAATGATTGATTGTGATTGACAGGTTATTTGCTGCTTGTCAACAAGTATGGGTTAGCAAATGTTGTGTGTATTTACAGAGTTCATTAATAAACACACATTATCCAGAATAAGATGCTATGTACTAATTGAAACTGAATGCAGGTTATCACGTATAGTAATCAAAACACTCAGTAAACACCAGTCTTACGGGCTAGTCGAGAGAGGTGGATTCTGGCTAACCAACGAGAAGAGTCCAAACCAAAGGAGCTGGAGAGGATGAGACTGGGGAAATTTCAAATGCAGTGTATTAATAGTATTAGGCACTTGAGCACCAAGGGCCATGGCTCTGTACTGAGGAACTAGGTTCAGGCATTAACAGGATCATACAACAACACAGTGAGACAAGGGCAGACAATCAGCGACCTGGGGCGTAAGATGTTCATGGGCGGTGCACTGTTGTCAGGCACCAGAACCACTCACTACAGAAGCCACCGGCCCTGTGCCCTTCTGCTCCCATGCATTTCTTTACTGGTAATAGTTCCAGGCACAGTGAGAAAACACAATTTGCAAAAAACCAAACCCTTCACCCGAGACTTGCAAAAACATTTTATGCGACCAGTAATTTTGCCACCACATTCTTCATTTTCTGACAGTTCTCACTCACATGTACCCAAGAGGCAGAATAAGCAAGGACTAAGGGCCAGAGAGCAAGAAAAAGAGATGGAGTGAGGGGGGGACACAGACACACACACACACAGACACAGACAGACACACACAGACACACACAGACACAGATACAGACACAGACACACACACACACACACACACACACACACACACAGACACAGACACAGACACAGACACAGACACAGACACAGACACAGACACAGACACAGACAGACACACACACACACATGGGTCCTATCTTCGGCATTTCCCACTCCCTGCATCGAGCAGTTCACATCACCGGATGAAAGGCTTGTGAGGTATGGAGAGAACCAGCAAAACACAAAGTGCTGGAGGAACTCATCAGTTGAGGGAAAGCACGGGTGACACTTTGGGTCGGGACTCTTCTTCAGACTGATTGATTGAGATAGAAAGCTAAGAAAAGAGAGATGGGGGCAGGACAATGCTTGGCAAGTGATAGGTGGATGGGGGAAGTAACCAGTGATGGGGGGTGGGTTGGATTACAGGATGGGTGAAGTAACAAACCAGAGTCGCCTCTGTATCTGCACAGCCATGCAACCAAAGCCTGTGGTAAACCTTCACTGCTGATCTCAAGTAGAGTGGAATGTAGATGCCTGAACATGTAAGTGAGTCAGCTGCTGCTGATGACATCCAAGGGATTCACGACCCTTCTTGGCACTTCCCCCCTGAGCCCAGCATGTTCTCACCCTCCCTCTGCCTCTCCGCTGGATTCTCCCAAGTTAACCTGTTTTTCCACTCTGTCTTCGATTCCACCCTCCACAGCCAGTTGGCGCCACCGTTTGTATTTTCGGGATGAAGGAGGCAGTTGACATGAAATGTGAACTGATTCACAATTCCTACGAACCCGCTATTGCTACATGGACTGGCCAGCGCTGGGAGACAGGCCCAAGGCAAGGCAAGTACGTCTGAGCCGCGCTCGACCAAACACAGCAGTCTCCCCCCTGCCTTTCCCGGCCACAGGAAAGCCAACTCCCTTCTTGATGGTGTTCCGACATTTGCATCCTAACCCACTGAGATCAGATGTTGAGAGGGTCACAGAGAGTAGTTCAGAGTCCCGGATGTTGGGTGGAAACAGCCATCGTCTGGGCAGGTTGGCCAAGTCCATGCAGCATCGTATGGGCCACTTCCTTTGCTTAAATTGGGTGACTGAACCTGTTGGGCTAACTTGGTCATCTTCTAATACCCAGAAATTTTATTCACAGAATTCAAATGCTCCAATGTCCTGCTGTGATTTGAACTTCATTCCCCACATTTCCAGGTCACTAACAGTAACCCCACTTCTAACCCACTTGCTCGCTGCTCACTCACCCTTTCTTTTCTGTATTCTTCAGACTGGGTTGGATAGTGACTGTCATCGGAGCCCATGAATAGTGTCTGTGCTTAAATGATCCTAGCAGACATAAACTCCTGGCCTTTTGCCCCAGCTCACTCCTCCTAAGCTGCCCCTACATTTCAGGCAAATTCATTCCACTCAAAAATTGCAGATGAATTGGCTCGTGATGTTTCAGCATTCTTCATCATTTCAAGAGCCTAGAGTACAAACTTTGGTACCATTTTTGTGAGGGGATTTATTTCTCAAATCTCATCCTGTGGGTGTGAGGGTATAATTAGCTCTTGCATGGATGAAACTAATTCTGTTGGAGAGTCTCATTTTATCAGAGGACTGCAGAGGGACACTGTCTGTTATTGTGGCTCAAATCCTGGTAATTGACCAGCTTTGCTCACTTTTTAAAGCTCCTTAAGAACTCCAAAGACTTTGAACTAGAAAATCAGGACAGGCAAAGAGATATGAGAGCTTGCGCACAATCAGAGAAGGCTCACAGACAGTACAAAAAACATAAGAGTCTTGACCCGAAACGTCACCTATTTATTTTCTCCAGAGATGCTGCCTGACCCATTGAGTTACTCTAGCATTTTGTGTCTACCCAGGAATACTAGCTCTTGATTCAATTGAGTGCTTGGGATCAATAAAGGTTAAATGGTGAAGCCAGGTCACACACACTTCCCCTGTATTCCATTACCCTTTGACTATAGTTGATTGAGGGTCATTCATTCATTGTAAACGCATACGTTTAAACTATTCCGCCTGGTAAGTGTGGAGGGAACGGGCGGGTGGGGGGTGGAAGGGTGGGGATACAGTGTGGGAACAGCCAATGCTTCACCTGGTGAGTAGATCCAACTGCAGGAGAGGAACCACAAAATTAATGCCGGGAATTGTGGAGCAATATCAGGAAACACTTTTCCCAGCTGAAATGTGGTAAATTCCTGGAAATCGTCCCATCAAAAGGCGAGGGATGCTGGGGGCCAACTCGGCCATGAAGACTGAGATTGATGGGATTTTATAGGGAAAGGTGCCCTGATATGGAACTCAGGTGGGTGAATGGAGCTGAGAAACAGATGGTTTTGTCATCAATTAATGGTTTGACATCTATTTCTAACGCACCTATAAATATGGAGCAGCAAAGTGTAACCTGTTTAATCACAATCTGTAGTCTCTTCATCTCAATCTTGGCAGTGAGTTGCAACATGTTTGGTGTAGAGACAGTCAAATACCATTAGCTATCAATAAGATGGCAAGAGAGGGTGGGAATCTGTTATTTATCAGTCTCTTGGGCTTAAATTGTTGCCCTGATCTGTCCACGTGAATGGAGCTGCTCATATTGACATCTTTATCATTTCCTTCCTTCTTTAGGTGTTGAAAAACAAACAAGAGGAACAAAACAATGAATATATAAACATGGAACCGCCGAAGCACGCCTCTGGTAGAAAACGAAGAATGCAATCTGAGCATCGTACATAACCCTACGCTGTATATAAAATTATCCATGAATGTATGTAAGACGTCTCCTGAGGTTACAAGAGCAACTCAGGAAAGTCCCTGATGAAACACACATCTCTGCTTCCTTCCCATCCTTTGCATTGATAAGCAATGAAAGTTAGGTTTGAAAATAGAAAGTGAATACGGTATAATTCTAGAAACAGCTGCATCACACTAGGAGGGGGAAATGGGCAAATACTACTAGAGTCCAGGCCCCCAATAGCCCTTTCCAAATCTTTCACTCTAACAAGGTGTTATATTCTCTCAGCACAAGTGTTTCAGATGTACCTTGTTGGTGTTTGTAGCTCTGTTGCATGCAGCTGAATTGTTAAGCTTTATTCCACTTCTCTTTTTCCCACCCCTTCCTCCACAAACCAATCTGGTGGTGAATTGGTGTGCTGAGGCTCTCTCAGGCCTGGGCATCTACAGTCAGTTACCACACGAGCGATAATGAGCCTCTTCCTTCCTTCCCTCTCATGAATATTCTACACTCAAGGGAATTATCAGCTGTTTCTGTGATCTGCTTTCCATATCATTCAACTAACCTGTGCTGCAGCCTCACCAAGCCCAGTACACCCTTCCTTATGTATATATCAGAACAGAGAGTGCACCATAAATAGCAGTAGGTGATCATTTGAGCCTGCTGTGCCATTCACTGAAATCATAGCTGATCTACCCCAACACCTTCTGTCAATTCCTTTCGAAAGTCTAGATGGCTTCCCCTGTGCCCTTTCAGATAAAGGTCACAGTCAAGGATCCTTTAGGATTTGTTTTTGTATCTGTTTCATAGCATTTAATGAATTGCCTATTTGAAATTTCCAAAGAATTTTACTTAGTGTCCCCTAACTTAGAAAATACTCTGATCATCAAAGTCCAAGATGGAGCCATAATGAATGCTTCGCACCACACACATTGAAAACCATTTGTTATAGTTTTGCTTTAACTGCACTCCCACTGTGGCATAACATCATGCAGGATCCTGCTCAATGAAGCCTGACTTACCACGGGGTACTGAACACCAATAGAATTGCACCCCAGAAGAGAAAATGCTTTCAGAAGATACCATTTGATAGAAGAATAAAAAAGTGCATGAGAAACTAGAACTGAAAATATATTCCCACGAGGACATGGTCACCCGCATAGTAGTAAATCTCCTCATTTCTTTGCCCCAGAGTGCGCTGGAGGCCAGATCTTTAGATATAAGATGGAGATGGATAACATTTGAAAGATCAAGAAATTAAGAATTCATTGAAACTAGCATTGAAGAGGAATTGAGGTCAGCATAGATCAGTCATAATCACATTGAATGGCAGGACAGGTTTAGGGGCTTGGCAGCCTTTTCCTGCTCCAATTTTCTTGCGTTCACTTAACAGTAAATTTAGACACATCCTCCCAACAATACAATAGAAAATGCTAATAATGTAGATATTGAAAATCTGAAATATATAAAGACAATACTGGAAACACTCAGCTGGTCAGGCAGCATTCGTGGAGAGAGTATGCTTCAAACTGATACATTTTCATCAGTATACACACAGGATGAGTTTGTGTTTTGCTTGGTTAATGATTTTAACCATGCTAGTGTAGCCACTGTTCATGCAACATCATGCACGCACATGGCTCTGCATGTAGATTTATGTGATGTCTAATTGTGTTTTTCTGCTTTTATCTTTCCTATTCTTGCAAACTTGAAAGTGTGTGTGTGTGTGTATGTAGCTGTGAGTAACATGGCAAAACCTGAGAAGTTGATTTTAAAAGTTCTTCTAAATTATACAATGCTTGTAAATACAGAAACAATGTGCTGTATATTTGTTTAGAAATAATCCGGTTGTTATAGCGATGGTCTATAATCAAGGCACCCTGTACCTGAAAGCTCACTGCTGCACACCAGTGTGCTACAAGCAGTCAAACCAGATGAGCAGTGATAGACCATCTGCCGACCCAAAAACATGTCCTACAGAGCGAAATTCTCAGTTAATCAGGGAGCTAGACCAGATATTCACAGGAGAATTCCACCACAACAGCTTCACAACGGACAGAGACCAATGCAGACATGGAAAGCTATGAATACTGCTTCAGGAGCACCCAGCCACTTGGCCTTCAAAGCCAATTCAAGACGTGCCTTGTTCAGTGCTATCGTTGATGCTTGTAAATGACAATGCTTTTCTTCAGCCAAGTCACTTAGTTTGCTTACATAGTAATTGCAAATCTTAGATATCATTTTCTCCACATACTAATGTTGAACTTCTCCTCAGGACTGTAAACTTGCACTGATTATTCCATCATGCACAAACCAATAAACAGATCTTTGAGTTTAACCAAATTCCTCTATTTCCTTGGACAAACACAAATATGGGACTACAGGACACATAGAATTCAACGAAAGCATTTGTGCAATTCTAAAGAAGTTGGGGGTTTATCATTACCTAACTTTATATATTACTACTGGGCAGTGCATATTAAGAACATAATGTACTGGCTGGATAGTTCCACTCAGCAGTTGGAGTGGATAAGAATGGAGAAAGAGGAGTGCTATCCGCACGATATAGGAACGAACCTGCTCTCACCGATAAAATTGAATAGTATAATATATAAGAAGAACCCAATTATTCACAATATAATAAGAATTTGGAAACAAATAAAAGTATCCTTGAAATTAAATAATTTATCAGTACTAACCCCACTATTGAACAACCCCGCATTCAAACCTTCTCTCATCGACAACACATATCAACAATGGGATAGACTGGGGATTAGGAAAGTAGGGGATATGTATGAAGTGGGCAAACTGTTATCATTTCAACAATTAAAATTAAAATTTAAATTGAAGGATAATCAATATTTTAAATATATACAGGTATGTGACTTTATGAAGAAATATACACATAGATTTCAAACTATATTTTTAGATCCTTTAGAAGAAGCAATGAATATTAAGGCTGATTCACAAAAATTAATATCATACTTTTATAATAATATATTAAATAGAGAATCACCCTCGACAGAAGCATTAAGGGAAGATTGGGAACATGAGCTAATGATAAAGATCTCGAAGGATAGATGGGAAAAGCATTTGATGAATACACATAACTGTTCTATTAATGCAAGACATAATTTAATTCAATTCAAATTATTACATAGACTATATTATTCAAAAACGAGGTTGAATAAATTTTATCCAAACGTCTCTCCCAGATGCGATAAATGTTTGTTTCAAAACGCTAATATAACACATTCATTTGTAGGATGTACAAAGTTGAATACATTTTGGAGTGATATATTTGATATATTTACAAAGCTTTTCAAGTCAAGAATAGAACCCAAAACGGAATGGATTATATTTGGAATAATAGGAGAAGATACCAATTTAAATAAAGATCAAAATGTTTTTTTTAATTATGGGTTAATAATTGGAAAGAAATTGATACTTAAATTTTGGAAAAATACAACCACACCAACTGTTAAAATGTGGATTAGGAATATGATGGACATAGCACGCCTTGAAGAAATGAGACTCCGACTAATAGATAAATATGACCAATTCTTAAGGAGTTGGTCTCTTTTCATCGACTTTTTGGAATCATGTGATGCAGCGGTACCGTAAAGATTGCTGATTTCAGTTCATGACGCGGATAGATCTACATCTCCGAATACAGATTTGAAAAATTCTCTTTTAAGGGGCCTTCTCTTCTATTTCTACTTTCCACTTTCTCTCTTCCTTTTTTATTTTTTATATACACACTTCACGTTTTTCTACTCCCTATCATCTATTTTTTCACTTTTTCCTCTTTCTATTGTTTTCCTTTTCTTGTCTTGCTTACTTCCTTCTCATAACATAAAACTAGAGGTTGTACATAGAATGGATTACGGTATTACATAGTTGGCACCTAAAATTAGGTTCCACTGTACTGTTTTGTGCGGTATTAACTTCTAATAAAAAAAATTTTTAAATTAAAAAATTAAAAATTAAAAAAACATAGTAATTGTAAATCTTAAATATCATTTTCTCCACATACTAATGTTGAACTCCTCAGGTCTGTAAACTTGCACTGATTATTCCATCATGCACAAACCAATAAACAGATCTTTGAGTTTAACCAAATTCCTCTATTTCCTTGGACAGACACAAAAAGCTGGAGTAACTCAGTGGGTCAAACAGCATATCTGGAGAAAAGGAATAGGTGATGTTTCGGGCTGTGACCCGTCTTCAGACTGAGAGTCAGGGGAAAGGGAAACGAGAGATATGATGGTGATGTAGAGAGAGGTAGAACAAATGAATGAAAGAAATGCTGAAAAGTAACTATGATAAAGGGAACAGGCCAGTGTTAGCTGTGTGGTAGGTGAAAACGAGTACAGACAATGATACTCGACAAGACTGAAGCTGGTATGACTTGGGTGGGAAAGGGATGGAGAGGAGGGGAATGCAAGGATTACTTGAAGTTAGAGAAATCAATATTCATACCACTGGGTTGTAAGTTGCCCTAGCGAACCATGAGATGCTGTTCCTCCAATTTGCGTTTGGCCTCACTCTGACAGTGGAGGAGGCATAGGACAGAAATGTCAGTGTTGCAATGGGAATTAAAGTGTTTGGCAACCGGGAGATCAGATGGACTGAGCGAAGATGTTCAGCAAAACAATCGTCCAGTCTACGTTTGGTCTCGTCGATGTATAAGAGTCCACACTTTGAACAACGGATATCTACACGCCTCTATTTCCTTGTGCTGTTTGCTTAGTACTGCTTCATGAATCCAACTCAGAAATGGGAAGTGAGAGAACAGGGAACAAATATAACCAAAGAGACCTAGTCAGGCTATGCAAAGGACTGCAACGCAACTCAGACAGGGTTGGAATCTCAACAGCCCGTAGTCTGGAATGTTCCTTGAGAAGTCAAAGTCCAAATGATAATATGCCAATGAGACCATTTGTCAATCTCATTTAGGATGAAACATTTTTAAAAGCGTTTCACAGGGAACAGTTCAGAGGACACCTTCCATTCTATCTAACTTGCATCATTTCTGTTCTGTGTGCTTTTGATGGGACAGTTAAGAGAGGAAATACATTGAAGAAGCTTCACTCTAAATCTTACCTATGCTGCTCAATTATTGCAGCTCCACTCTGTACCAAAGAATTCTAAACCCTCTGAAAGAAAGAAAATCATCTCTGGCATAACTGGCCACCCTTATTCTGACACTATGGTCTCTGATTCTGGACTCCTCCATCAGGGAGATATCTATTCTGTATTTTCTCTGTCTAGTCACTTACGAGCCTTGCATGTTGCAATAAACACACTTTTCATTCTTCAAACCAATGAGCAGTCCCAATCAGTTCAGCCTTTTCTATCCTAGGGCTATCCTATATCTGGGATCATCATAGTGAAATTCTCCAAACTACCTGCCATTAAATAATATCTTTCCATAAATAGATAGACCAATATTTTTCACAGTACTGTACATGTTGTCTCGCTTGTGCTTTGTACAGCTATTGTTCTCCCAGTGACTGCAAGTGAGAGATTGTGAATGATCCTGAATGAGATTGACAAATTGTCTTGTTGGCATATTATTATTTCCTCCGGGTGCTCCGGTTTCCTCCCGTATCCTAAAGACAAATGGGCTTGAAGTTAATTGGCCATTGTAAATGCCCTAATTATGCAGGTGAGTGGTGGAATCTGGAAGGAGTTAATGAAATGAGGGCAGCATAAAAAATAACACAAATGTAGGATTAGTGTAACTGAGTTGGCATGGTCTTCATGGGCAAAGAGCTGATGTAGACTATATTCCAATTCCTTTGAAATAAGGGTCAATAATGTATTATGCTGTGAATTTAAAAAAATGCAGATGCTGCAAATTTGGAATAAAAACAGAAAGTAGTGCACTCATCAGGTTCAGCATATTTGGAGAGAAAAATAGAATTCACTTTTAATGTTCAAGAACCTTTTGTCAGAACTGGGAAGAGGAAATACAGGGAAATTGGAGGATGGATAGTTACGATCAAGGGACTGTCTCTATTTGAATAACATCTGTGCAGATTATCTCAGAGCAGACTGATCTCCACCAGGTGCTGTGGACCAGGTGACCCCTGTCCTGAATGTAAAATATTCACAGTGACGCAGCAATGGGATTGTTGCCTTTCTGCGCCAGAGACGCGGTTTCGATCCTGACTACGTGTGCTGTCGGTACGGAGTTTGTACATTCTCCCCCTGACCTGTGTGGGTTTCCTCCCACACTCCAAAGACGTACAGGTTTGGGGATTAATAAGCGAGTTCAGTATTCCGACTGCACATGCCCAGGTCAAAAGTCACTATGCATAAACATTGCTGGAAACCAGTGGAGCTGTGTACATAGGTACACAAAATTGCTGGAGAAACTCAGCGGGTGCAGCAGCATCTATGGAGCGAAGGAAATAGGCGACGTTTCAGGCCAAAACCCTTCTTCAGACTGATGGGGGGTGGGGGGAGAAGGAAGGAAAAAGGGAGGAGGAGGAGCCCGAGGGCAGGGGGATGGGAGGAGACAGCTCGAGGGTTAAGGAAGGGGAGGAGACAGCAAGGGCTAACAAAATTGGGAGAATTCAACGTTCATGCCATAAGGACGCAAGCAACCCAGGGGGAATATGAGGTGCTGTTCCTCCAATTTCCGGTGTTGCTCACTCTGGCAATGGATGAGACCCAGGACAGAGAGGTCGGATTGGGAATGGGAGGGGGAGTTGAAGTGCTGAGCCACCGGGAGCTGTGTACATATACTCCTTCATTTCTTCCGTTTTTTCCAGGTTTGATTCTTCTTGGTAAGAAAATACAGCTTTCAACAATGAAATTGTTGTATTTATTGTTCCTTTGTTAAAAGCTAAGATTATTTTGTTGTTTTTATTGCTTTATGCTTTGGTGAGTGAGAGATTGAGATCGTGCTGGTCCATGGTCAGGGCACTGTTGAGTTGCTGCTGGGCCATACCCGTCCCCTCCCGGGTGTCCCGTCCCTCTCGGGGGGCGGCCGGACGTGTCGGGCTGGGCTAGCAGCCGGCGCGGAGTGATGGCAGCTGAGTTGCTGCTGCACTTTGTGTGTATCCCCTTTGATGGCTGCTGCTCGTCTTTCGCTGGCGCTGGGGGGGTTGGTCGGCGGCTGCTGCTGGTCCCCGGCCCGTCAGGGAATAGGTTCCTCGGGAGTTGGAACGGGGTTGGGCTGGAGTTGGCGCTTCTTCTCCATGCTGGCTGTGGGCCTGGGGCCGCTGGGCCGCCCCGTCATCCCCGCCCCCCCCGGGTGTCCCGTCCCTGCCCGGGGGGGGGGCGAGGATG
Organism: Leucoraja erinaceus; assembly: GCF_028641065.1. Taxonomy (NCBI): domain Eukaryota; kingdom Metazoa; phylum Chordata; class Chondrichthyes; order Rajiformes; family Rajidae; genus Leucoraja; species Leucoraja erinaceus. The sequence continues at coordinate 34,984,681 of NC_073383.1, read as the reverse complement.
ACGGGGCGGCCCAGCGGCGACTCGGCAGTGCCCGCGGCACCGTGGGCCCGAGCTCGATCCCGGCCACGGATGAAGCGTGCGTCTGTGTGCGCTCTCCTCTGTCTCCCACTGGCATCTGTCCCCTCTCGCTCGCCATTGGGGGTATGAGGAGTTGACCATTGATGAGATTTTCTCTGGAATCGAGAATTTCATTGCTCATTTGTATTCATAGATGAGACTGAAGAATTCCATTGTCTTGAAATTAGCAGAATAGTTTAGAAACATAGAAACATGGAAAATAGGTGCAGGAGTAGGCCATTCGGCCCTTCAAGCCTGCACCGCCATTCAATATGATCATGGCTGATCATCCAACTCAGTATCCTGTACCTGCCTGCTCTCCATACCCCCTGATCCCTTTAGCCACAAGGGCCACATCTAATTCCCCCTTAAATATAGCCAATGAACTGGCCTCAACTACATTCTGTGGCAGAGAATTCCAGAGATTCACCACTCTCTGTGTGAAAAATGTTTTTCTCATCTCGGTCCTAAAAGATTTCTCCCTTATCCTTAAACTGTGAACTGTTTGACTCAGAAACTATCATCGTTGTATTCCAGTCTGGAATCCATTCATTTTCCTTTAATGTGATCACATGGCACCCCCGTTCCTCAGATTAAATATGTTTTTACACATAAATTATGAATAAAGTTAAGAATTTATAAACAGTTTCTTCAACCAGCCCTTTGTTCGCTTTATCTTTAGGGTGAATGACCTTTGACAAATCCCATGATTCCTTGCATTTTTCGGAATACCGAACTCGGTTATTGGCTTGGGATAAATGTAAATTGTGCCTAGTGTTTAGAAAAGTGTAAGTGTGCGAGGATCACTGGTCGGTGCGGACTTAGTGGGCCGAAGGGCCTGTTTCCGCGCAGGATCTCTAAACTAAAAAAAAACATACAGACAATCTTTGGCAGGTTGTGATTTGTTGTTTACCACAACATACACACTTCTCCCATCTCTCCAAAAACTCTCTCCTGGGAAAGTTGAAAAAGACCTGGAACAATTCAGAAAAGTGCAGCTACCTTCTCTCAGATACATCGCTGATGGGAATGGGAACAAGAGCCGAGTCTCGCTCTGAACACTCAACATTTGATGACCCTTTGAACAGACATGTCCAGCTCTCACTTGAAGGAATCAGTATCATGTCATGATAGAGCTTCCTTTGCCAGGTCCTGTCCAGATCTGGATAATCCAGACCCCTGGTTCTTCCCTAATCAAAGAACCATCCCTGGGCTGCAGTTTAGCTGATCAGCGCGCAGTCCCATGAACTGATAGCTGTGGATGACTGGGTCACATCAGAGGCGAGTTAAGAGACAACCACATTTATGATTTTAACCTTAGAACAGATAAGCTATACACCATCTAAATAGTCCCATTAGCCCACCCAGTCCACACGAACCATTTATACTAATGTCACACTCATCTCATTTTATTCTCCCCACTTTCCCATCAGCAAAGAGTAGCAATGTTACAAAATTTTGAGATTTAAAAAATCAAGTCTGTAATTTATCCCATCAGATAAAGCATAAAAAGAAGTTTAATTTAACACCTAATTCACTTTCAGTATCTTCAGTATGGAGTATACTCGGAAATTAGCTTCTTGTTCCCTATTGCTTTTTCATTGACTTAACACAAAAGCTGTGGTCGAGAACAGTCAAAAGCAATAGCAATAAAAATTAAGAGAACTGAAAGAAATATTCAGTTATTATAGATTGAAGCATTCTGAAACGAATGTGAAACAATCTTACTTAGACGATTTGAAATTAAAGCATATAATTAGTTAGTTACCTAATTGTAGCTAATTACAAAATTCAATTGCTAGATCTAAACATCTATCAATTTCTTAAGAATAGATTAACATTTTTAAATAGGCTAAGTGTCCAAATAACATTCACACCAGAATTCACAATATAACATAATGTTTAAATCTCATTGTCATGGGTTTATAGGCCAAATGGAAGGAATTTAATGTTTAATACCTGTAAATTAATAGCCATTTAAATCAGCTTGCGAGTGGCTTTTTCTGGAACGCTATCAATTGGAATGTTGTGGTTGCGGTGGATTTAAACCCGTAACAGCAGCAAATACACTGCCGGTTCGTTCGGGGAAAAAAATCACCGTTTTGCTACTTAAAATGTGAATTAAATGCATCTTAAGAAACACTTTTATACATAAAAATTAACTACTTTCTTTTACCTGTCCCCTACGTAAAATCTGTCCCCGTTGTCATCGTTCACGGCTTCAGAAGCTGATTTTAAAATCACTCCAGCAAGTAATTTGTCCGGCCAAATAAAAAATAAAAAAACGGCCGTCGGAAAGATTCCTCAGCCAAAACCTGTCCTCCAACAAAATATAATCCAGGATCAGGAGTGAGAAACTGCCCCCACAAACGCGCCAAAATCGTGCCCACAGCCAGTGGAAGAATTGCAGCGCCGCTGAAGGTAAGTATTGTAACATACCTACAAAGAGGTCCTTCTGCAGTTGTACGAAGCCCTAGTGAGACCACACCTGGAGTATTGTGTGCAGTTTTGGTCCCCTAATTTGAGGAAGGACATTCTTGCTATTGAGGGAGTGCAGTGTAGGTTTACAAGGTTAATTCCCGGGATGGCGGGACTGTCATATGCTGAGAGAATGGAGCAGCTGGACTTGTACACTCTGGAGTTTAGAGGGATGAGAGGGAATCTCATGGAAACATATAAGATTGTTAAGGGTTTGGATACGCTAGAAGCAGGAAACGTGTCCCCGATGTTGGGGGAGTCCAGAACCAGGGGCCACAGTCAAGAATAAGGAATAAGCCATTTAGAACGGAGACGAGTAAACACTTTTTCTCACAAAGAGCGGTGAGTCTGTGGAATTCTCTACCTCTGAGGGTGGTGGAGGCGGGTTCTCTGGATGATTTCAAGGGCTAGATAGGGCTCTTAAAAATAGCGGAGTCAGGAGATATGGGGAGAAGGCAGGAACGGGGTACTGATTGGGGGATGATCAGCCATGATCACATTGAATGACGGTGCTGGCTCGAAGCGCCGAATGGCCTACTCCTGCACCCATTGTCTATTGTCTATTGTCTAACTCCCCCAGATCATATGTCATTGACACATGAAGGGCAAGTTGCAGTGGGGTATTGATCTCCCTGGAATGAGGGAGGAAATGGGAGCACTTGGGTGAAATTCACACAGTTGAAGGGCAAATTCCACACAAACAGCACCAGAAGTAAGGATTGAACCTGGCTCACTGAGTGTGATACTACAGCTCTATTTGTAGCATTACTAAGTCAGCAATTTCCTTCCTAGAAGAACATTAGTGAACCAAATAGGTTTTTATGACAAATAGGTCATTTCATGAATTCAGACCGTAACTGATGCTTTTGTATGACTATGACATGAGGTACAGCTATCTGTGCAGGAAGATTTAGGTCATATTTAGTGAGCTTATACAATTTAAAAAAAAATCTTAACTGTGATATGAGCTCAATACACAAAGTGACTATCCCAAGCCCTGGTTAATGCTGTTGCCTCTCACAAAACAGTTAAACTGGCTGTTTCCATGGCATCTTGCATGACAGGAACTAACCTGAGATGTGTGGAGGACTGGGCTTCTTGATGACCTTCCCTATAACTCTGTCTCCCAACCCACACCTCAAAGCACTGCCATGAAGTGATGGAACCATTTGCCGTGTTTTCACTCAATGTCATTGGATGACTGTCCTATTGGAATCCAGCCATGGCCAGCCCACTGGAAGATGCAAGGCTACTTTCTTTCGACAGCTGCTTACACTGCGCAACAAGGTTAACAAAATATGATCAGTTATCAAAATGACACATAATCGTAACTTTCCATTGAGCTCAATTAAACAAAATGCCACATCCTTAGATCAAAGTTGATTAAGTGACTGTCCCCTCATTTGCCTTTATAAGTATAACAAAAGGTTAGAAACTCCAATGATGATTCTAAAAGGTTTAATCATTTTACTCAATCTTTCCTTTACCCAACAGTGGTGCAGCTGGTTGTGGTGTTGCCTCACAGCACCAGAGACCAGGATTTAATCATGCTGCCTGGGTGGGGTTTGCATGTTCTCCCTGTGACCACGTGGGTTTCTTCTGGGTGGTCAAGTTTCCTCCCACATCCCAAAGACGGTTGATTGGCCTTTGTAAATTGTCCATAGTGTGCAGGAAGTGGATGAGAAAGTGAGATAACAAAGAACTAGTATGAACGGGTAATCGATGGTTGGAATGGACTCGGTGAGCTGAGGGCCTGTTCCTATGCTGTATCTTTAAACTAAATAAATATCCCAGGACAATATTTGGATCATCATTCTAATCAGCAACTTGGAGACGTTCCAAGATGTAAGGGCCCACCCTAACCACTTATACCCCTACACCTCAACTCCTCTTTAATTCTCGCACCAGCCTTGGTGTTTATGCAGTTGTTTGACATTGATGAACTATTGGTAATAATTATAACTCATTTGACACAAGAATTGAAGGATTATTGTATTTAAACATAGTTTTACAAACTACATTCAGAATGATTACCCCCATTGCCCTGTGGGTGGCTATATGGCCGAAAACATTTTGCCTGACTTTGCTCACTTAACTGGTAACCTCCGCTGTCTCCTAAATATTGAAAGCGAATCAATAAGAGTTGTTCTCTGTTCAGAAATCCACAGTAAGAGAGAGATGAGAAGGGAGGAGGTGGAACCAAGAACATTCCCATTTGGCGAAATGACATAAAATTCACAGAATACACACCCAGCAATATTCAATTCCATCAAGTCTAACCTTTACCAACCTACGCCCGATAGCTTTACTTTCATTTGATTTGGTTCCCCACTATCATCATCTTGGAGACTGACTCATTTTTGACCAGAAGCTCAACTGGACCAGCCATGTAAATACCATGAACAAAACACAAAGTGCTGGAGGGACGCTGCCGATCAGGCACATGTGGATGGAATGGACAGATAACGCTTTGGGTCAGGATTCCAACCCAAAATGTCATTTATCCATTCCATCCACGGATGCTGCCAAACTTGCTGAGTTCCTCCAGCACTTTGTGTTTTGCTCAAAATTCCAGCATTTGCAGTTTCTTGTATCTTAGAATCACAAAAGTCACACAGCACTGAAACAGGCCCATTGGCCCAACTCGTCTATGCCAACCAAGATGGTATATCTAACCTAGTCCTATTTGCCTGTGTTTGGTTTATATCCCACTAAACCTTTCCTATCCCTGTATCTTTCCAAGTGTTTTTAAAATGCTGTTATGATACCTGCCTCAACAATCCTCCTCTGAGCTTGATCCTTTTACCCAGCACTGAGTGAAAAGGTTGCCCCTCACTTTCCTATTAAATCTTGCCCCTTTCACATTAAACCCATGCCCTCGGATTCTTGACCCCCCTACCCTGGGTGAACGATTATGTGCATTGAGCCTATCTATTCCCCTCACTCCCCACCAATGTCCTTGGGGGACTGTTTGCTAGTGCTGTCAAGGGGAGGATTTAAACTAATGTGGCAGGGGGGTGGGAGCATGAGCAGAGAGACAGAGGGGTGTAAAATGAGGGTAGAAGCAATAGGTAGCAAGGTGAAAAGTAAAAGTGGCAGGCAGACAAATCCAGGGCAAAAATCAAAAAGGGCCACTTTTCAACATCATTGTATAAGGGGTAAGAGTGTTGTAAAAACAAGCCTGAAGGCTTTGTGGCTCAATGCAAGGAGCATTCATAATAAGGTGGATGAGTTGAATGTGCAGATAGTTATTAATGAATATGATATAGTTGGGATCATGGAGACATGGCTCCAGGGTGACCAAGACTGGGAGCTGAACATCCAGGGATATTCAATATTCAGGAGGTATAGACAGAAAGGAAAAGGAGGTGGGGTAGCGTTGCTGGTCAGAGAGGAAATTAGCGCAATGGAAAGGAAGGACATTAGCTTGGAGGATGTGGAATTGATATGGGTAGAGCTGCGAAACACTAAGGGCAGAAAACACTAGTGGGAGTTATGTACAGGCCACCTAACAGTAGTAGTGGAGTTGGGGATGGCATCAAACAGGAAATTAGAAATGCGTGCAACAAAGGTAAAACAGTTATAATGGGTGACTTCAATCTACATATAGATTGGCAAGGGTGCTGAGGAAGAGGATTTCTTGGAATGTATGCGGGATAGTTTTCTAAACCAACATGTAGAGGAACCAACGAGAGAGCAGGCTATTCTAGACTGGGTATTGAGTAATGAGGAAGGGTTAACTAGCAGTCTTGTTGTGCGTGGCCCCTTGGGCAAGAGTGACCATAATATGGTTGAGTTCTTCATTAGGATGGAGAGTGACATAGCTAATTCAGAAACAAGGGTTCTGAACTTAAAGAAAGGTAACTTTGAGGGTATGAGATGTGAATTGGCCAAGATAGACTGGCAATTGATTCTTAAAGGGTTGACGGTGGATATACAATGGAAGGCATTTAAAGACTGCATGGATGAACTACAACAATTGTTCATACCAGTTTGGCAAAAGAATAAATCAAGGAAGGTAGTGCATCCGTGGATAACAAGGGAAATCAGGGATAGTATCAAAACAAAAAATGAAGCATACAAATTAGCCAGAAAAAGCAACCTACCAGAGGACTGGGAGAAATTTAGAGTCCAGCAGAGGAGGACAAAGGGCTTAATTAGGAAAGGGAAAATAAATTATGAAAGAAAACTGGCAGGGAACATAAAAACTGACTGCAAAAGCTTTTATAGATATGTGAAGGGAAAAAGATTAGTTAAAACAAATGTAGGTCCCTTGCAGTCAGAAACAGGTGAATTGATCATGGGAAACAAGGACATGGCAAACCAATTGAATAACTACTTTGGTTCTGTCTTCACTAAGGAAGACATAAATAATCTGCCGGAAATAGCAAAGGACCGGGGGTCAAATGAGATGGAGGAAGTGAGTGAAATCTAGGTTAGTCGGGAAGTGGTGATAGGTAAATTGAATGGGTTAAAGGCCGATAAATCCCCAGGGCCAGATAGGCTGCATCCCAGAGTGCTTAAGGAAGTAGCCCCAGAAATAGTGGATGCATTAATGATAATTTTTGAAAACTCTTGAGTAGTTCCTGAGGATTGGAGGGTAGCTAATGTAACCCCACTTTTAAAAAGGGAGGGAGAGAGAAAACGGGGAATTACAGACCTGTTGGTCTAACATCGGTTCAAAGGTTTACAAGGTCTTTTATTATCAGGTCAGATCCTGCAGCATTTGACTCGCCTTCTAATATCCTAAGACCTTTCTACCATCTACAAGACCTGGAGTAAGTGGAATATTCTCCACTTTCGCAGATGTAACTTCAACTCTAACTTCTACTTATTGACATCCCTTTCAACAACATAAATATTAATTCCATCCACCAAGGGTGTAACATGGTCATGCTGTGTACATTATATATTGCACCAACATTCATGTCTCCTCTGACAGTGACCTCTCCCACTCAGAAGGGCCAAAAGGCCTCAGTAGGTCATGAGGAACAGCTGAATTTAAACACTCATCATCTGGCTATGAGATCTTCATCTCAGAAAGATCTGCTTTATGGACAATTGAAACACATTTACTACTCTGACTAAGTCTTCCAAGAGGAACAAACTCCACCTTATTATCTTGGACTGCAGATTGACAGAGACATTGTATGCTGATCTTTAGAAAGCATTGAAACACATTCATACCAAAAGCAGGCCAGGCATGTTTAAACTAAGTTAAATCTATATGAATCATAAAAAATTACGGCAGAGGTAAACTTTAAATTGCTTTTTGCAAAAGCAAGATTTAATAAAACAAGCTGCCAGTATTTCACACGGTGAGATGGAAAGAATAACCAATATTTCTGACACATGGCAAGATGAATAAAACAGATATGCTGAAAGGTTAACTTGTTAATTTCCATTAAAATTTTCGAGTCATCATTAATAGCTCACAAAGCTCCTATTATGCAATCATTAAACTAAATGTTTTAAATGTTTAGGCTACTTAATAAAATGAATTAAAATGTGGTCCAGTGATGGACACTGGTATCCACATGTCATTGAGCCATAGAGTACAGAAACATGCCCTATGGCCCACCATGTCCATGCCTATGTGTTCAAGAAGGAACTGCAGATGCTGGAAGATCGAAGGTACACAAAAATGCTGGAGAAACTCAGCGGGTGCAGCAGCATCTATGGAGCGAAGGAAATAGGCGACGTTTCGGGCCGAAACCCTTCTTTGGACTGATGGGGTGTGGGGGTGAAAAGGAAGGAAAAAGGGAGGAGGAGGAGCCCGAGGGCGGGGGGATGGGAGGAGACAGCTTGAGGGTTAAGGAAGGGGAGGAGACAGCAAGGACTAGCGAAACTGGGAGAATTCAATGTTCATGCCAACCGGACGCAAGCAACCCAGGCGGAATATGAGGTGCTGTTCCTCCAATTTCCGGTGTTGCTCACTCTGGCAATGGAGGAGACCCAGGACAGAGAGGTCGGATTGGGAATGGGAGGGGGAGTTGAAGTGCTGAGCCACCGGGTGTTCAGGTAGGTTATTGCGGACTGAGCGGAGGTGTTCGGCGAAATGATCGCCCAACCTCTACTTAGCCTCCCCGATGTAAATCAGCTGACATCTAGAGCAGCGGATGCAGTAGATGAGGTTGGAGGAGATACAGGTGAACCTTTGTCGCACCTGGAACGACTGCTTGGGTCCTTGAATGGAGTCGAGGGGGGAGGTGAAGGGACAGGTGTTGCGTTTCTTGCGGTTGCAACGGAAAGTGCCCGGGGAGGGGGTGGTACGGGAGGGAAGGGAAGAATTGACAAGGGAGTTGCGGAGGGAGCGGTCTTTGTGGAAGGCAGACATAGGGGGAGATGGGAAGATGTGGCGAGTGGTGGGGTCACGTTGGAGGTGGCGGAAATGGCGGAGGATTATTTGTTGTATTTGCCGGATGGTGGGGTGAAAGGTGAGGACTAGGGGGATTCTGCCCTTGTTGCGAGTGCGGGTATGGGGAGAGAGAGCAGTGTTGTGGGGTATGGATGAGACCCTGGTGCAAGCCTCATCTATGGTGGCGGAGGGGAATCCCCGTTCCCTGAAGAACGAGGCCATTTCCGATGCCCTGGTGTGGAATGTCTCATCCTAGGAGCAGATGCGGCGTAGACGGAGGAATTGGGAGTAGGGGATGGAGTCCTTACAGGGGGCAGGGTGGGAAGACGTGTAGTCCAGATAGCCATGTGAGTCAGTTGGTTTGTAATGTATGTCGGTCAGAAGTCTGTCCCCTGCGATGGAGATGGTGAGGTCAAGGAATGGTAGGGAAGTGTCGGAAATGGTCCAGGTGTATTGGAGTGCTGGATGGAAGTTGGGAACATGTCCATGCCTATCATGTTTTGTAAGGCCACAAGTGATGGGCTGTGTGTGCACTCATCCAAAGAATAAACAGTGAGTGAGATAGAGATTTCTTCTCACTGACCGCCTGGACCTAAGTCATGTGCAGAAATTGAAGGGTAGTGCCTTCAAGTAGCAGGAGACAGGCAACAACATCATGCTCAGCACAGACATATAATATTGGTTCATCCAGATAGCAGATGCACATTAAACCTATTGCAAGGCTTGCTCTGCATGAACATGCCAGATCAACAAGGTGCTGGGAAGGTCCTACATGTTGTATAGTCTTTCACTGACTACCCGCTGGCAAAGTGGAATACAGAGCATGTCTGACAGAAGGGAATGAAGAGGTGTGGGAGAGAAGGGTCCAAGCTTGGACGAAGGCGGAGAATGGGTTGGAGTCAGCTCAAATCCTGGCTGCCAACTCTTGAGCTAGGTTTCCATCAATGAGATCTTTATCAATAAGAATTTCTGACTGAGCGGTGGGATCACTCGGAAGCTGACCCATACCCATCATGATTACATGGCATGATTAGTAAGTTCCCTGATGACACCAACATTTACTTAGTGGACTGTGAAGGTTACCCGCGGTTACAACAGGATCTACAGAGATCAACTGGTAAAGTGAGCATGGCAATGGCTAATGGAGTTTAACTCAGGCAAGTGAAAAGTGATGCATTTTGGAAAGTTAAACCAGGCCAGGTCATACACAGTGAATGGCAGGAACTGGAAGAGTGTTATCCAGTAGTAAGACCTTGGGGTACAAGTACATAATTTCTTGATATTGATGACACAAGTAGATAGTGATGAAAGTGAATGTATGTTTGCCTTCGTGGCTAAGAGAAAGACACATAGTGTTGGAGTAACTCAGCATGTTAGGCAGCATCCCTGGAGAACATGGAAGGTCTCCATTCCTGAAAAACTTGCTGACTTCATTAACTTCACCACTAAATTCCACCCTGTCCTGCAGATTCACCTGGACTATCTCTGATACCTCTCCCCACTTTCTTGATCTCTCTGACTCCATCACAGGGGACAGGCTATTGACTGGCATCTACCACAAACATACTGACTCCCACAGTTATCTGGACCACACATCCTCCCACCCTGCCTCTTGCAAAGATGCATTTCCCTATTATCAATTCTTCTGTCTCTGCCGCATGTGCCCCCAAGGCTATCCATTCTACAAGATGTCCTCTTTCTTTATTAAACATGCTGTCCGTCCCCCCCCCTCCCCCCGCTGTCATAGGTGGATCCTTCACCCCCATCTCTTCTGTGTGCTGTAGTTCTAATTTCACTCCTCCTGGCCCAGATGGAACAAGGACAAAGTTCCCCTTGTCCTTGCCTATCACCCCACCAGCCTCCACATCCAATACATCATTATCTGACATTTCCAACACCTCCAACATAATCACACCACCATTCACATCTTCCCATTCCCACCCCGTTCTGCCTTGTGCACAGAGCACTCCCTCCATCACTCACTGGTTCACTCATCCATTCCCACCCACACCACTCTCTCCCCAGGTACCTTCCCCTGCATGCGCAGGAGATGTAACACCTGGCCCCTATACCTCCTCCCTCATTTCCATCCAGGGGGCCCATTGATTCTTCCAGGTGTGGGAGAGGTTCAAGTGCACCTCCTCTAACCTCATCTACTGCATCCGGTGTTCCCGAGACCAAGCATAGACTCGGCGATCGTTTCTATCCTGGGCTACCTCCATTACAAGAGTTAAGCTACATGCAAACTGGAGGAACAACACCTCATAATTCTCTTGGGTAGCAAATGGAACATTTGCTCCAATTTTAGGCAAGGCAAGGCAAGGCAAGGCAAGGCAAGGCAAGGCAAGGCAAGGCAAGGCAAGGCAAGGCAAGGCAAGGCAAGGCAAGGCAAGGCAAGGCAAGTTTATTTGTATAGCACCTTTGAACAACAAAGTAATTCAAAGTGCTTTACATAAAACATTTAAAGCATTTGAAAGAAACACATATAAAATGACATTTAGATGTAAAACAATTATTAGATTATTCAGATAAAATAATTACAAAATTAAAAGCAATCAAATCAAATATTTAAAATAGAATAAAACCAGGAATAGAAGTTACAGTGCAGTATAGGTAATTAATAAATTGTATTCTTTACTGAAAGGCAGCGGCAAACAGAAAAGTCTTCAGTCTCGATTTAAAAGAACTGAGAGTTGCAGCAGACCTGCAGTTTTCTGGGAGTTTGTTCCAGATATGTGGTGCATAAAAACTAAATGCTGCCTCTCCATGTTTAGTTCTGACTCTGGGGACACAGAGCAGACCTGCCCCAGACGATCTGAGAGGTCTGGGTGGTTCGTAGCTAAGCAGAAGATCAGAAATGTATTTTGGCCCTAAACCATTCAGTGCTTTGTAAGCCAACAGTAGTATTTTGAAATCAATTATTTGACAGACAGGAAGCCAGTGTAAAGACCTCAGAACTGGAGTAATGTGATCTACTTTTTTGGTCTTAGTGAGGACTCGAGTGAGGTCTTAGTGAGAGACTCGAGCTTGAGCAGCAGCTGTTCTGAATTAACTGCAGCTGAATTAACTGCAATTTTAGGCAACCCTTCCACTCCCTTCTCCGCATTTCTCCCCCCTCTTCTTCCCAATCTCCTCTGTGCCCCACATGGACTCGCACCCATTTCTCCCCTCCCCCTCCACCTACATGCCTGCCTCTGGCTTCTCAATTTACAATTCTTCTATCCTTTTATCTCACACCTGCTTTTTCATCTCTGTCCTTTGTTCAACCATCTGCCTATCAACCTGCCCCCTCCCCCCTGCAGCCTGTGTTCATCTATTTACCTGGCACGCTTTACCTCCTCCTCTAGATATACTGGCACTGCTTCCCCAGGAGTTTGGGAGGCTGAGGAGGGTCCTTGCAGAGGTTTATAAAATTATGGGGGGAATAAATAGGGTAGACGGTCGCAGTCTTTTACCCAGGGTAGTTTAGTCTAAACCTTGAGAACATCATTTTAAGGTGAGAAGGCAAAGATTTAAAGGTGATCTGAATGGCACATTTTTCACACAAATGATAGTGGGTATATGAAATGAGCATCCAGAGGTGGTTGAATGTTTTGTTTTCTCGGTCTGTAGGTCTGTGACTAGCGATGTGCCTCTGGGATCAGCTTATTCCAAATATGGACCACCTTCTTAGTGAAAAATGTGCCCTTCAAATCCCTTTTAAATCCTTCCCCTTTCACCTAAAGCTTTAAAATTTGTCCACTAAAAACAATGGCTATTCATGTTACAGTATCTATGATCCTCATGATCTTATGAACCTCAATACTATCACCCATCAGTCTCTTGCACTTCATGGAGAGAAGTCCTAGGCTATTCCGTCTCTCAATTTTACATCACAGTACAGAGACCCCCCAGAGCTAGGTAATAAATAATCTTGGGTAAGTCACCGCTTTTCTGCACCCCTTGCTGTTTAATGACAAACTCCATTCTCCTTGGCAAGAAAACAGCGCTTGCTTTGAATTAATGGAGGGGAGCGAGGAACCGGTGACTCAATTTTCACCACCCTCTGCAATGCCTTCCGGTCAGAGACAGAGCAGTTGCCATACCAACATCACAAGCCCCCCAGAGCTGGTAATATTCTTGTAAAGCTTTTCTGCACCCTTTGCAGTTTAATGACAAACTTTCTTTGGCAAGAAAATTAAGAATTATAGACAATACTCAATTATATACAATACCAACATATTTTACAGCTGTAACATGTTGACCCAAATCAGTACACTAGCTGATGAAGGCAAGTGTGCCAAATGCCTTCTTAACCACCCTGTCTACTTGTATTGGTACTTACAAGACCAGCATCCCATGGTCTCTCCTCCTTCTCCCAGGCCCCTATCAGCTGAACAATGACTCCAAGGCATGTGTAGGAATTAGGAACCTCTATGAAAGATGCAGAGTTTTGAACAGGGCAGGCTTCAGCAATTGCCTCTATCAAAATTGACTACATTTCAGATGAGGGTAGTTCCAGCAAAAGATAAGGCCGTGTACATTCATAATGTTGTATTTTGATAGATAGATCAGGTGCAGGGCTGCCTTTTGCCAACTGCCCTGTGCCAAGAGGAGTACCTCCCCAGTCACCAACACACCCCTCATCCTTTCCATCCCAAGGGTATTCAGAAGGGTATTATCCCAGCTTGTTCAGGAATTGTCCAGAAGGGTTGCACTGTTGGATCCAGACATTGTACCAGGCCAGGTTTCAAGCAGTGCTTTGCACCAAGGTCCAAGAGGTTTTCCTGGAAAACTCTGCTAACTTTATCTCAGATTAATTTGTGAACCTTGCATATTTTCCGAGTCTCAATCAATTGACTATCTTGATCGAATCACAAGACACTGCAGATACTGGAATCTTGAGCAAAACAAAGTATTGGAGGAACTCAGCAGGTCAGGCAGCATCTGTGGAGGAAATGTACAGACAACTTTTCAGGCTGGGAGCTTTTTACAAGCCTTGAACATGCATCGAAAGTCCACAGATACCCACAGTTATGTTACCAATGTAGCCTCGGACCCTGAAGCCTATAAGAACTCCTCTCCAGTCTCCCAGTTCCCCCATCTCTGCTGCGTTTGATCTAACGATGAGACTTTCTGTACTGTTTCTGAAATATCTTCCTTCTTTCTTCTTCCGTCTAACATAATGGGTACAGCAAGAGACTGCATTCATCTGTTTCCTGTACCTCTGCTCTCACCCCTCTCCTCTTGGGCAGAACAAGACTAGCCATCCTGGTCCTCACCTAACACCCCACCAGTTTCTACATTTAGTGGATCATTCTTTGCATTTTCCAACAGCTCCAACAAAATTCCAACACCAGACACATTTCCTCCTTCCCATTACAGCATTTTGTAGGGATCATTCCCTTATGACTGTACACTTTCCATTCCAGCCCTCCACTCCCAGTCCGGAGGCACTTTCCTATGCAACCACAATTGGTGCAACATTTATCCTTTCACCTCTCTCCTCTCCAGGATTACAAACAGGTTTTCCAGAATAAGCAGTGATTTATTTCTTCATTGCCTGGCACTTTAATTCCCTATCCCACCCCCACTCTGACCTCTGGGCCAATAGCCCCTCCTACACTGTTACAGCAAAACAGAATGGCAGGCAGTGACTAGTGGGGTACCGCAAGGTTCGGTGCTGGGACCGCAGCTATTTACAATATACATCAATGATTTGGATGAAGGGATTCAAAGTAACATTAGCAAATTTGCAGATGAGACAAAGCTGGGAGGCAGTGTGAACTATGAGGAGAATGCTATGAAAATGCAGGGTGACTTGGACAGGTTGGGGGAGTGGGCAGATGCATGGCAGATGAAGTTTAATATGGATAAATGTGAGGTTATCCACTTTGGTAGTTAAACAGGAAGGCAGATTACTATCTAAATGGCGTCAAGTTGAGAAAAGGGGAAGTACAATGGGATCTGAGGGTCCTTGTTCATCAGTCTATGAAAGTAAGCATGCAGGTACAGCAGGCAGTGAAGAAAGCGAATGACATGTTGGCATTTATAACAAGAGGAGTCAAGTATAGGAGCAAAGAGGTCCTTCTACTGTTGTACAGAGCTCTAGTGAGACCACACCTAGAGTATTGTGTGCAGTTATGGTCCCCTAATTTGAGGAAGGACATTCTTGCTATTCAGGGAGTGCAGCTTAGGTTTACAAGGTTAATTCCCGGGATGGCGGGACTGTCATATGCTGAGAGAATGGAGTGGCTGGGCTTGTACACTCTGGAGTTTAGAAGGGTGAGAGGGGATCTTATTGAAACATATAAGATTGTTAAGGGTTTGGACAAGCAAGAGGCAGGAAACATGTTCCCGATGTTGGGGGAGACCAGAACCAGGGGCCA
Source organism: Leucoraja erinaceus (assembly GCF_028641065.1). Lineage (NCBI taxonomy): Eukaryota > Metazoa > Chordata > Chondrichthyes > Rajiformes > Rajidae > Leucoraja > Leucoraja erinaceus. The sequence continues at coordinate 34,969,420 of NC_073383.1, read as the reverse complement.
CAGTTTAAGAATAAAGGGTAAGCCATTTAGAACGGAGACGAGGAAACACAGAGGGCGGTGGAGGCCAGTTCTCTGGATACTTTCACGAGAGAGCTAGATAGGGCTCTTAAAGATAGCGGAGTCAGGGGATATGGGGAGAAGGCAGGTACGGGGTACTGATTGGGGATGATCAGTCGTGATCACATTGAATGGCGGTGCTGGCTCGAAGGGCCGAATGGCCTACTCCTGCACCTATTGTCTAAAACCTTAGCTCGTGGAACAACACCTGACCTTTCACCTGGCCATATCACTGCCTTACAAGCTCTCTCAACTTTCCAACCTTAGGTGATAATCTTTACCATTTCTGTCAGTCATCCACCGTTTATGTTGGCTCCGTTTTTCCTTCTACAACGGGTGCAGCCTGACCTGCTAGCCATGTTTCTCAGGCTTGTTGTAACAACATATAACATAGGCAAGGAGGGTAATTCTACTTCTATCTGTCATGTTCACTCATTTAATCTCACCTGTCAGAGTTATTCCCTTTGTTCTGTAGCTCATTCCCCCATCTTCGCTGTAACCGAAAATCAACTGTTCTCTCTTTCCCAGTTCTGATGGACTAGAATTGTCAACTTTTTCTTTCTTCCCAGATGCTGCCTGACCCGCTGAGTGTTTCTGTTCAATGAAATATTTCCATTGCCGACAATTAAAAAATTTTTTTATTGCATCACCTCCCGTTGCTTCAGAAAACCTACCGTGCTGCATTGTCATCTTTCAGAAGACATCATGGAAATTCAAAACTCTGAGAATAAAAACTCGTCATTTACCAGCAAAGTTTCAAAGAACAATTGAGGGGTAAAGACTGTGGTTGAAACCACATCAGAAAAAGAGCAGCTTGAGAGTTACACTGTTCATGAGGACAACCACTTGTTATCACCAATGAAATAATAACATTCACTGAGGAGGCCAAGACAAGCACGTGAACCTGAGTCCCAACAGCCTCTTGTCACATGGAGGTGTAAGGCCGGTTACCAGGACAATTCCAAATCAAGGGCACCAGTCTGTCTGATTCACCATTTTAATTGATTTGTCAATTGAGCATGAACCACAAGACTCCACGTGAGAGGCAACCCCTGGAACCTTCCCTTGCTCTTAAAGAGCACAACCAGGTTCTCCTGTCAAAGAGGAGGAGCGTGGAAAAAACATAGAAGATCCTTCCTAGAGACAAGTGTACAAAATTCACAATCTGGATCTTTTCCATCCTCAAAGCACAGTCTTAGACTAAAATGCAACAGTCCAAATCACCACATGCCACCCAGAGCCACCACTCTGAAGCATCATGTTAGTGAAAGCAGGACACTGACATTGATAGGCTAGACTAGTGGACCAACATCACATCGGTAGAGTGGCAACCATTTTCATTAGTTTCATTGAAATGAATGCGATTCTGGAGTGGGGGCCCCGTCGACTATGACTGCCCAGCCTGCAGTTGTCCGTCATTTCACCCTTTAAAACATTTTTTAGTATGTTAAAAAGTTTCATTTTGGAGGTCTAATCTTTTTTATTTAGGGGGTGGGGGAAAGGGGGAATGTATTTCTCAGTCCCTACCTGGTCGGAGATGCGGCTTTTCTCCGATCTTCGCCCCTTCCTCGTGACCGACCAGCGGGACTGGAGCGGCGTTTCCTGACGGAACCGGCCAGAACTTCAGCTTCGGCAGCGGCGCAATGCTGGAGCACCATTGCGGAGCGGGCGATGCCTTACCCGGATCTCCGTGTGGTAAGCTCCGGAGTGCTGAGACCGCCGACTCCAACATCGTGGAGCTGTGGTCGCGGAGCGTCCAGACGTGGCGGCGCTGGCTTTGAATACCGCGGAGCCTGGGATCGCTTGCCGAGATCGCCAGTGTCGTAGCTCCGACCAATGCCGCCTGTGGTCTTCGGGAGCCGCAGTCTCTGGCAGCAAGCGGCCGTTCCAGACACTCCAAGCCGCTGGGAAGTGTTCTCCCGATGCCGGAGCTCCATCATCCGGCAAGAGGGCCTGAAACATCGGGCCGCTGCTGCGGCGACTGCGGAGGCCTCAAATAGGCCCCGACTACGGGGTGAACAAGACGAGTGGACTGGACTTTGTTGCCTTCCCTCATAGTGGGAACCATTGTGGGGGGGGGGGGGGGGGGGGGGGGGGGGGATGTTTTTATGTTTTATGTTAAATTCTTCTTTAATGTGGTGGCTTACTTTTATTGGTAGGCTGCAAATGGCAACTCAAATTTCACTCCATCACAAATGGTGTATGTGACCATAAATGTCCTTTGTCCTTTTGTCCTTTGATTGAGATTGAGGTGTATCAAGTTTGATTATTCCCTTGCTCCCTCATTCTGAGGCAATGTCCTCACTAACTAGTGTGTCACCACTTTGAATCCCACATGGCTGCTTGATCTAATCACGGAGTGGATTCCTCACTCAATCTCACATATTAAGTAAGGGGAGGGGAGAAGACAGTGTGGGTTAGATTTAACTTCCCTCAATGTCCTAGGGAATATCCTGTCCGGACCTGGAGACTTATCCACTTTTATATTTTTCAAAAGTGTCAGTACTTCTTTTACTTTGAACCTCATAGTATCCATAGCTACTCTACTAGTTTCCATTACCTCACATAATTCAATATCCTTCTCCTTGGTGAATACCGAAGAAAAAAAATGTTCAATATCTCCCCCATCTCTTTTGGCTCTGCAGATAGCTGTCCACTCTGTCTCTCCAATGGACCAATTTTATCCCTCGTTATCCTTTTGCTATTAATATAGCTGTAGAAACCCTTTGGATTTACTTTCACCTTACTTGCCAAAGCAACCTCATATCTTCTTTTAGCTTTTCTAATTTCTTTCTTAAGATTCTTTTTACATTCCTTATACTCCTCAAGCACCTCATTTACTTCATGCTGCCTATAATTATTGTAGATCTCCCTCTTTTTCCGAACAAGATGTCCAATTTCCCTTGAAAACCAGGGCTCTTTCCAATTTTTACTGTTTCCTTTCAACCGAACAGGAACATAAAGATTCTGTACTCTTAAAATTTCCCCTTTAAATGTCCTCCATTTCTCTTCTACATCTTTCCCATAAAACAAAATGTCCCAGTTCACTCCTTTTAAATCATCTCGCATCTCATCAAAGTTAGCCTTTCTCCAATCAAAAATCTCAACCCTAGGTCCAGTTCTGACCCTCTCCATAATTATATTGAAACTAATGGTATTGTGATCACTGGACCCGAAGTGTTCCCCAACGCATACCTCCGCCACCTGTCCCGTCTCATTTCCTAACAGGAGGTCCAGCACTGCCCTCCTCTAGTAGGTACCTCTATGTATTGCTGCAAAAAACTATCCTGCACACATTTTACAAACTCCAAACCATCCAGCCCATTTACAGAATGTGTTTCCCAGTTTATGTGTGGAAAGTTGAAATCTCCCACAATTACTACCTTGTGATTACTACTAATATCTGCGATCTCCTTACATATTTGATCTTCCAATTCTCGCTCCCCATTTGGCGGTCTATAATACACCCCTATAAGTGTTGCTACCCCTTTCCCATTTCTCAGTTCCACCCAAATAGCCTCCCTAGATGAGCCCTCCAATCTATCCTGCCAAAGCACTGCTGTAATATCTTCCCTGACCAGCAATGCAACACCTCCACCTCTTGCCCCTCCAATTCTATCACACCTGAAGCAACGAAAGCCTGGAATATTTAGTTTCCAATCACAGCCCTCCTGCAACCATGTTTCACTGATCGCCACAACATCATACTTCCAGGTGTCTATCCAGACTCTAAGCTCATCCACCTTTCTTACAATGCTCCTAGCATTAAAATATGCACATTTAAGAAACCCCCCGTCTCTTATTCTCTGTTTATTTCCTTTTTTTTCTTTCTCCTCTTGTGTCCAAGTGCTTCCCTTTTCTGCTTCCTGCCTCCCATTCTGTATACTAGCTTTCGCTATTTGAGTCCCTCGCCCCAACTGTATTCAAGGCAGATAAAAACATTTGTGTAACACAATACATCTGCCAACTGCACAGCCCTTCCCACTTCCTCTTGCATTTTGAACATTTTTATGATATTTGCAATTTTTAGCTGACGCTGTTCCGACTAAGTCAATCTGTGTGCATAATCCATGTGCCGTGTGGGTGGTGGCTTTTGAACTGCGGTCAAAATCATTGTCAGTTGCAGGAAGCTGTTCTTGAAAATATATTTATCGGCTGGTGGATCATGATGATATTTGCTGAATTGCAGTTCAGATGCCAGTGCCTTCACATTAGACAAGTCTGCAGCTCTCAGTTCTGCCCCACTCCACCAACTGCGCATATCCATGTCAGTGCGATGGAATAGGTGCCCTCAAGTGTCAGACACAATGGGATGAATGAGAAATGGTCCATTTTACCTTTACTATGTTATTACAGCACTCCATCACAAGCCCTGGGTGATAATTGAAAGATATGGAGAGAGAGATGAAAGAACCTCTGGTATTTCAGACAGAACAATTCAGGGCTGTCCAACTTCTCCCTAATACCCAGCCCTAATACAGGCATCATTCTGGCCAAGCGTCTCTACACCCTTTCCAGAGCCTCCACATCCTTCCTGTAATGGGGCGACCAGAACAGCACACAGTACTCCAAACGTGGCCGAACAACACTCCGATAAAGGTGCATCATGATTTCCTGACTTTTATCTTCAATGCCATGAATTATGAGGGCGGCCAGAGAAGCCAAAGGGCAGAATAATATAATTACACTGGTACCTACACCACTCACAGCCAACCGCAAAAGTACTAGTTCATTACAGCAGCAAGAAGAGCACCAAAGACCCAGCTTTGAGCAATTTACAAATTAGCCCTAAAATAATGAAAAGACAAACAGGTGGGCAGAGGGGTTGTGGTAGCTCTGTTAATAAGGAATGAAATTCAGTCCCTTGCGAGGGGTGACATAGAATCAGGAGATGTAGAGTCAGTATGGATAGAACTGAAGAACAGTAAGAGTAAAAGTACACTAATGGGAGTTATCTACAGGCCCCCAAACAGTAGCCTGGATATAGGATGCAAGTTGAATCAAGAGTTAAAATTGGCATGTTGCAAAGGTAATGCTGTGGTTGTTATGGGAGATTTCAACATGCAGGTAGACTGGGAAAATCAGGTTGGTACTGGACCCCAAGAAAGAGAGTTTGTGGAGTGCCTCCGTGATGGATTCTTGGAGCAGCTTGTACTGGAGCCTACCAGGGAGAAGGCAATTCTGGATTTAGTGTTGTGTAATGAACCGGATTTGATAAGGGGACTCAAGGAAAAGGAGCTTTTCTTCCCAACCAATTGTTCAAGCGCTTTTGATTGCAACATGCGACTTAATTTAGTTCAACAAAGAAACTGACAAGTTACTAAAGAACCTAGTATGATAAGTTTTAATCTACAACTTGAGAGGGGGAAGGGAAAATCGGAAGTGTCAGTTTTACAGTTGAGCAAAGGAGACTAGAGAGGTATGAGGGAGGAGCTGGCCAAATTTGACTGGAAAGAGACACTAGCAGGGATGACAGTGGAACAATAGCAGGTATTTCTGGGAATAATACAGAAGGTGCTGGATCAGTTCATTCCCAAGAGGAAGAAAGGTTCTAAGCGGAGTAAGAGGCGACCATGGCTGACAAGGGAAGTCAAGAACCAGTGTACCTGGACTTTCAGAAAGCCTTTGATAAGGTCCCACATAGGAGATTAGTAGATAAAATTAGAGCACACGGTATTGAGGGTAAGGCACTGACATGGAAAGAAAATTGGTTGGCAGACAGGAAACAAAGAGTAGGGATTAACGGTTCCTTTCAGAATGGCAGGCAGTGACTAGTGGGGTACTGCAAGGCTCGGTGCTGGGACCGCAGCTATTTACAAAATAAATTAATGATTTAGATTTTAGGTTTAAGAGTAACATTAGCAAATTTGCAGATGACACAAAGCTGGGAGGCAGTGTGAACTGTGAGGAGGATGCTATGAGGATGCAGGGTGACTTGGATAGGTTGGGCGAGTGGGCAGATGCATGGAAGATTGCAGTTTAATGTGGATAAATGTGAGGTTATCCACTTTGATGGCAAGAACAGGAAGGCAGATTATTATCTGAATGGTGTGAAGGCAGTGAAGAAAGTGAATGGCAAGAGGAGTTGAGTATAGGAGCAAAGAGGTCCTTCTGCAGTTTGTACAGGGCCCTAGTGAGACCACACCTGGAGTATTGTGTATAGTTTTGGTCTCCAAATTTGAGGAAGGAGGTTCTTGCTATTGAGGAAGGTTAATTCCCGGGATAGCGGGACTGTCATATTTTGAAAGAATGGAGCGATTGTGCTTCTGTACACTGGAATGTAGAAGGATGAGAGGGCATCTTATTGAAAAATAAGATTATTAAGGGATTGGACACGCTGGAGACAGGAAACATGTTCCCGATGTTGGGGGAGTCCAGAACCAGGGGCCATAGTTTAAGAATAAGGGGTAGGCCGTTTAGAACGGAGATGAGGAAAACCTTTTCACCCAGAGAGTTGTGAATTTGTGGAATTCTCTGCCTGAAAGGCAGTGGAGGCCAATTGCCTGAATACTTTCAAGAGAGAGATACCTAGAGCTCTTAAAGATAGCAGTCAAAGGATATGGGGAAAAGGCAAGAACGGGGTACTGATTGTGGATGTTCAGCCATGATCACTGCGAATGGCGGTGCTGGCTCAATGGGCTGAATGGCCTATTCCTGCACCTATTGATGGGACCAAACACCATTGATGGGAAAAAAATAAAACTGTAATACTAGGATCTGAAACAAAAAGCAAAATGCTGGAAGAACTCAACCAGTCAACGTGTGGACCTGAATCATAAACTGGCTTCTCATTCCATTGATGCTGTTTGATTGGCTTAGGTCTTGCAGCATTTGTTTTTGTTTAAATCACCATTGAACAAAATGTCTGGATAGAATTATGCAACCAAACAGGAGACAGCAGCTTTCAGCAGATAAAGAGAGAAACAGTCAGATTGGAATGGTTTGTCAACACATGAAGCAGATGGTGTCTATCCCCCGCAACAGCCCATACTCGCCATGTTGGCCACAGTGCTGAGTGGCTGTATCGCTGGCCCATCCAGCCTAATGCCAGCCATCACACCTGGTCACTCCACACTGGGCATTGGAGTGATTCATTGCTGCAGGAACCCTGGTGGGGAAGGCAGCAATTCACATGGGTTCCCGTCTCTGCAGCCAACAATGGGAGGCCAGGGGGCTGACACAGAAACACACCTCCTAATGGATGCTACACCACCAAATTGGAGCACTGATTTCATTAAGAGTTTGTTTTTGGGATTGTGTGTACGGTACAATGACTACAATTAACTTGCCGAACAATGACCAAAATGATCTGGGTGAACAATGCTCCAATTAATATTGATGAGACTGAACTCATTATTCACCATCCCACTACAAGCTAGGTTCTTTATTCACCACATACCTATCCCTGGCAATTGATGGAAGCTATTGCACTTAATTTTTTTCACACTACTTCAGATTGCACTACAACTTTGCACCATTAGACATAGACATTCTGCTCTTTTGCATTCCATTGTATTTATTGGTGTATTTTTCATTACTGTATGTATGTTGTTTACTTTGTGAGCCTCACGTGATCAAGAAATTTAATTGCACTCTGGTGTATATGACAAATTAATCTGAATCTCGCAACATTCCCATTAATCTCATTGCCACATTTATTTCCCTGCAACCTGCTTTCTCCCACATGCTCTATCCCTCAAATTCTCCTGCTACCCACCTACACACCAGGAGTTAGTTAGTTTACCAACTATCACGTTCTGTGATATTTTACTCTATCAAAAGTTCTACATAAATTTAACCAATATTTTTGGATCATGTAATTTTTTTTTCTACAAATTTTGCAATGTCATGACTGGAAAGCGTTGATCTTCAGAAACGCAAATTATTTTACAGCACGAAAACAAAATATGGAAACTTAGCCGACTGTTGAAATAACACCTAAATGTGACTGAGGCCACCGATGAAACTGATAAAACTGATGTCATGGACCAAACTTATAAGACACGAAAGTTGTGACCCTAATTACCTGAAATGATCATGAAGACATTGAGGTTAGCCGCTCATTTCACAAGAATCTGATGTGACAAATTTGTCAAGTAGATTTATAAGTTGTTGACATTAAGAATAATTTTCTACATTGAAAGTAGTTTTTATCCAATCCTTCCTTGGCCACATCACTGCCTATCTCTGCAAAATGTACAGTTCCAGTTGAACGTTGTAATGCCCCTGTCCCACTTAGGAAACCTGAACGGAAACCTCTGGAGACTTTGCGCCCCACCCAAGGTTTCCATGCGGTTCCCGGAGGTTGCAGGTGGTTGCCGGAGGTCGCAGGTAGTGGAAGCAGGTAGGGAGACTGACAAAAACCTCCGGGGACTGCACGGAAACCTTGGGTGGGGCACAGTCTCCAGAGGTTTCTGTTCAGGTTTCCTAAGTGGGACAGGGGCATAAAGCTCTATGCTGTAAAATAGGTATCCATATCCTTAGCCATCTAAGGTCAAAACTCTGGAATTCCACCACCCCCATTCCCTCCTCCCACCATCACCTTATTTCTTGATTCTCATATAAAAAGAACCTTAAAACATCTCTACTTGACAGGCCAAAGTGGAGCCTGCTGACCTTGTGTAAGGATTTTATTTCTACTCCTCATTGTTGAATCCCAGCCCTGTTCTGATTCCACCACCGGGTAAATGGCACTGAGTATGGAGATCCCGAGGGAGGGTTGGTTGCCTACCGTGGATGCTCAATTAACGAAGTTCCGGATGGTTGTGCCGGCCAGGATGCCATTTTAACTAATCCCATCTACCTCTACATTGTGGGTATCCTGCTATTCTCTGCCTGTTTACGTCTGCCGAAATGCCTCTTAAAAGTTCCTATTTTGCTGCTTCTAACACCTCCCCTGGCAATGAATTCCAGGCACCTACCACTCTCTGTGTAAATTAATTACTTTACAAATCTCCTTTACATTTTAGAAACAATGAATTGTAGATGCTGGTTTGCAAAAGAATACACAGAGTGCTGAGGTAGCTCAGCAGGTCAGGCAGCAACTCAGGAGAAGAATGGACATGTGATGTTTTGTGTCCTCTTCTGACTGATTGCGGGGGGGGGGGGGGGGGGGGGGGGGGGTTTGTAGGCTGGAAGATAGGTGAGGGAGAACAAAGCCTGGCATGTATTAGGCTAACACAGGTGGGGAGGGTTCTTGAATAGGCAGATCCTCAGAAAGAGTGACATAGGATCAGAAGATGTAAAATCCTGGTGGATAGAAACTGCAATGGTATAAAAGACCATGGGAGTTATATACAGGCTTCCGAACAGTAGGCAGAATGTAGGGTACAAATCGCATCAGGAGGTACGATCAGCACGCAAGAAAGGCAATGTTAAGGAGTCATGGGGATTTCAATATGTAGGTAGACTGGGAAAATCAGGCTGGTACTGGATCCCAGGAGAAAGAATATTGATTGTACTGCTGCTGGCAAATTCATTTCACTGCCCTTATATGTGTATGTGATAAATAAAACTAAATGATTGATTGATTGATTGATTGATTGTAGAATGCCTGTGAGATGGCTTCAGAGAGCAGCTTGAACCTACAAGGGAAGAAATAATTTTACAATAAGACGTGAGTGATGATCCCTTTGTTCCCTCTTAGATTTGTGTAAATATGTGTTTGATGGTTAGCATGGATGTTTGTGTGTGATGGGCTTTCTTACAGGCCATATAACTCTATGTTTCTGAAGTTCTAGGCTACATCAATAGTTAGATAGGTGCAGAAATAGTAAATGGAATTCAGTCTTGAGAAAATACATTTGGGTAACGCAAACAAACCTAAATAATGCATGATAAATGGTAAACCATAAATAATGCAGACAGAGAATCTTGGAGTGCATGTCTGCAAATTGCTGAAGTAGATCAGGTGATTAAGACCCGTGGAATACTGTCTTCTTTCAGTCAACACTGAAAAAACAAGAGCAGAGAGACATGCACAAAACTCTATATTTTAATCCGTATGTGCACAATATTGGTCATATTAGAGGAAGGATATATTTAGGAAGATTGATAATCTGATTGAATGGTGCCAGAACAACAATCTTGCTCTCAATGTCAGCAAGACCAAGGAGCTGATTGTAGACTTCAGGAAGCGAAAGCTGGGGATCCATGAACATTTCTTTATCATTGGGATGGGGGTGGGGAGATTCAATGGCCTGAAGTTATCAGGGCAGGTATATTTCTGAAGTTCAATTGATCCCATTGATGCAATCACAAAAAAAGCTCATCAGTGCATGTACTTCCTTAGGTAGAGGACATTTGGTATGTCAACCAATACTTTATTAAACTTCTACAGGTGTATGATAGAGAGCATACTAACTGGTTGTATCATGACCTGGTTCAACAATTCGAATGCCTAGAAATGAAGGAAGCTACAGAGTGGTAGACTTTGCATGACCCATCATCAAAAGGATCTATTGGAGGCGCTGACTCAAAATGGAGCCAATGTTAACAAAGATCCTCAGCACCCTGGCTACACTCTCATTGTGCTGCAACTATTGGGTAGAAGGTACATGAGTTATTTCCTCCTTGTTTTATATTCCTTAAAGACCCTGTCCAATTTATCTTCTTAAACCTTACATATACTTCCTTTTTGACCAAATTTACAAGCTCTATGGTCACCCAGAGTTTCCTTACCTTGTCATCCTTATCCCTCCTCATTGCTGGAACATGCTGGGCCTGAACCTTGATCAGCTGGCCTTTAAACGACTCCCGTGTTTCAGATGTGGATTATTCCATAGCAACTGCTCCCAATGTATCCTCCTGAACTCCTGCCTAATAATGTTGTAAAGTAGGCCCTAGTGAGACCACACCTAGAGTATTGTGTGCAGTTTCGGTCCCCTAATTTGAGGAAGGACATTCTTGCTATTGAGGGAGTATAGCGTAGGTTTACAAGGTTAATTCCAGGAATGGCGGGACTGTCATATGCTGAGAGAATGGAGCGGCTGGGCTTGTACACTGGAATTTAGAAGGATGAGAGGGGATTTATTGAAACATATAAGATTGTTAAGGGTTTGGACATGCTAGAGGCAGGAAACATGTTCCCAATGTTGGGGGTCCAGAACCAGGGACCACAGTTTAAGAATAAGGGGTAAGCCATTTAGAACGGAGAATAGGAAACTTTTTATCAGAGTTGTGAGTCTGTGGAATTCTCTGTCTCAGAAGGCGGTGGAGGTCGGTTCTCTGGATACTTTCAAGAGAGAGCTTGATAGGGCTCTTTAAGATAGCGGAGTCAGGGGATATGGGGAGAAGGCAGGAACGGGGTACTGATTGGGGATGATCAGCCATGATCACATTGAATGTGGGCTTGAGGGGCCGAATGGCCTATTCCTGCACCTATTGTCTAAAGTGTCTTAATCCAATTAAGAATCTTCCCACATGATCCAGACTTATCCCTATTCAAAACAATCTTAAAACCTATGGAGTTTACGTCCCATCTGCTGTTGGCAGATAAATAAATAGGGGCTCTCACTCCTCATTGGTATTCATTGATGCTTGCTGGATCATTTCACTTGGATATTTGGTGAAGGAATTCTAAGATGCTGTTCATGGCTTAATTGTCTTCTAGCCTTAGCATGGGTGTAGCCTAATCCATCGGGTTGAGTTATCATATTGGTTGGATCAGCGTATGCTCCTGCATATGCCAGAAGGAAATCAATTAGACCATTTGTGTCAACTAGGCCAGCGGGAACATCTGATAGAACAGGAGGCAGGTCCTCTGCAGACATTGCCAACTGAAAGAAAACGATGGACCCTGCCTGAACATGTACATGTTCTACACACCACATGTAAGCATTGAGTGTTGACTTGATAAGTTTACCATGTTTATAACTTTTTACTTATTTTTCTTTAATTAGGAGACAGGAAGCATGGACTTCACAGTATGAACATGATGGAGGCAGCACCATCGGAGCCTTCCCTTGACCTGGATAGCCTCAAATTGCTTGAGGTAGATAAATCCCACAGTATTTTTTCTATGCCTTTGAAAATAAGCTTCCCCAAGTGAAACAATATCATAGACCAAACTTGATTTCTGATTGATATGAGATAGCTGTTTCAGCCCGGGCAATAGCTGCTTATCGTGTTACTGAGTTTGGAAAGTGAAGAACTGCCACTAAAATCCACTTGAAAACTGGTGAGCCTAAAATCATACTTAGTTGTTTTATTTCCAACATAATCAGAAACCCATCACACATATTCAGCTAGGTGTCAGATATGCAAGACAATCCATCGCCTAGTATATTCACTAAGATAAGCTCCTCAAAGATTCAAGCAGAGAGAATTTGTATTCATTGAACACGACATGCGTTCATCTCTTTGGGACAGCCCCTTTTAGCAAGTTGCAGCGAGTTAGGGGAAAAATTTACTGCAATGTCTCCCGACATATGTAATCTGCTGCTGGACCTACAGTGCCCTCCATAATGTTTGGAACAAAGATCCGTCATTTATTCATTTGCCCCTGTACACCGCCATTTGAGATTTGTAATAGAGAAAAAAAAAAACAAAGTTAAAGTGCACATTGTCAGATTTTAATAAAGGCCATTTTTATACATTTTGGTTTCACCATGTAGAAATTACAGCAGTGTTTATACAGTGTTTATACCTAATTCAGGGCACCATAGTATTTGGGACAGAACAATGTCCTATAAATGAAGCCATGTTTAGTATTTTGTTGCATCCAATGACTGCTTGGTCTGCAATTCATGTACACCACCAGTTGCTGAGTGTCTTCTCTGGTGATGCTCTGACAGGCCTGTATTGCAGCCATATTAGCTTATGCTTGTTTTGGGGGCTAATTCCCTTCAGTTTTCTCTTCAGCATATAAAAGGCATGCTCAATTGGGTTCAGATCAGGTGATTGAGGGCCACTCAAGAATTGACAATTTTTGAGCTTTGAAAAACTAATTTGTTGCTTTAGCAGTATGTTTGGGATCATTGTCTTGCTGTAGACCCGCCGGTCAATGAGTTTTGAGGCATTTGTTTCAACTTGAGCAGATAGGATGTGTCTATACAATTCAAAATTATGCTACTGCCATCAATGAAGTTAAGTGAGTCAGTACCTTCAGCAGCCATACATGCCCAGGCCATAACACCCTCACCAACGTGTTTCACGGATGAGGTAGTATGCTTTGGATCTTGGGCAGTTCCTTCTCTCCTCCATACTTTGCTCTTGCCATCACTCTGATATAAGTTCATCTTCGTCTCATCTGTCTACAAGACATTTTTCCAGAACTGTGGTTGCTCTTTTAAGTACTTCTTGGCAAACTGTAACCTGGCCATCCTATTTTTGTGGCAAACCAGTGGTTTGCATCTTGCTGTGTAGCCTCTGTATTTCTGTTCATGAAGTCTTCTGTGGACAGTGGTCATTGACAAATCCACATCTGACTCCTGAAGAGCGTTTCTGATCTGTCGGACAGGTGTTTGGGGATTTTTCTTTATTATAGAGAGAATTCTTCTGTCATCAGCTGCAGAGGTCTTCCTTGGCCTGCCAGTCCCTTTGCGATTAGTAAGCTCACCGGTGCTCTCTTTCTTCTTAATGATGTTCCAATCAGTTGATTATGATAAGCCTAAGGTTTGGCTGATGTCACTAACAGTTTTATTCTTGTTTCTCAGACTCATAATGGCTTCCTTGACTTGCACAACTTTGGTCCTCGTGTTGATAAACAGCAATAAAAGTTTTGTAAGGTGATGGTAAGACTGGAGGAACGACTAGGTGCTGAGAGCTCTCTTATACCTGCATTAAGGAGGCAATTAAACACACCTGAATAATTACAAGCACCTGTCAAGCCATGTGTCCCAAATATTATGGTACCTTGAAATCGGGGAACTATATATAAACACTGCTGTAATTTCTACATGGTGAAACCAAAATGTATAAAAATGGCCTTTAATAAAATCTGACAATGTGCACTTTAACCACATGTGATTTTTTTTTTCTATTACAAATCTCAAATTATGGAGCACAGAGGCAAATAAATAAATGACCTGTCTTTGTCCCAAACATTATGGAGGGCACTGAAGGTGAAGCATTAAATTAGTACTTTGCATTTGTATTCACCAGGGAGATGGACACTGTGGACAGTGAGATCAGCGAGGGGAATATTAATATGGTTGGGCAGTTTGGGATCAAGAAAGGGGTGGCACAGGGGCTCTTGAAGAGCATTAAGATGGTTAAATCCTCACGGCCTGATGGGATCTAACACAGGTTCTCGAGGGAGACAAGTAAGGAGATTGTTGGGATCTTGATGAGTATCTGTGTATCTTGTAAACACATTGAATTGCAGATGTCAAAGAGCTGGTTTCCTGCCCCTCTTCTGCGTCCCCTTCCACCTATTCCCTCCTTTCTTAGAGCCTTTTGTCTTCTTACAATTTCTAGCCTTTGTCCATTGTCCAATGGCAAAACCTTTAACAGAATTGATGTACAGAGGTATCTTGGGGTCCATAGCTCCCTGAAAGTGAGATTACAAGTAGATAGAGTGGTAAAGATGGCAAAAGGTCATATTTTCTTCATCAAAGTACATTGAGTATTAGAGCCAGGAAGTCGTGTTGCAGCTTTACAGGACTTTCGTTAGGCCGAGTTTGGAGTATTCTGTGCAGTTCAGGTTGCCCCATTAAAGGAAGGATGTGAGGGCTTTGGAAAGAGTGCAGAAGAGGTATGCTGCATGGCTTAGAGGGTAGTAACTACAAGGAGAAATTAGACTGTATTCACTTGAAAGTCAGAGGGTGAGGGGAGTCCTGATAGAAGTAAAATTAAGAGACGCATAGATATGGTAAGCATTCAGAATGTTTTTCCCAGGATGGAAATTTCAAAAGGCCTAGATTTAAGGTGAGAGGGACACTTTATTTCCCTGTTGTCTCATTACACACCCCCATCAAATAGACTTGGAGCATGCAGCCTATGTTCAATGGATTGTTGACATTCTCTACTCAGAGCTGTGGAGGCTGAATTATTGAATATTTTCAAGGCTGAGATAAATACTTGGACTAAAGAGGAATTTGGGAGTTATGGAGCACAGGCACGAAATTGAATCTGAATGATATAGCAAGTTTTAGGGGCTTCATGACTGACCTATCCCTGCCCCAATTTCTTTACTGCTTATATTCCAACTTTGCAGATTCAGATTGCTTTTGCAAGTCTATGAATGGTCAAACTAAAATAAACCATGAATGAGATGGCTAATTTGTCATGAATATACTCTTTAATAAGCAAGATTTTACAGCCAGCTAGTCACTGCAATTAAGTCAGCAGGCTGTACCAGTAAACTTAGTTATTTTCCAATCATTGGAACCTGGAGCTACCAAAGCAATTTACTTACAGCACATATAGAAAACAGGTCATGGTTACAATTGTCCCTGTGGTGCCAGCTGACTTTTTAATTATTATTTTTTAAGTAAATGGAAAATTGAACAGCTTCATTCAGACACATTCAACGTTACAATAACCATGCAGTACAAACTTTACAAAACTCACATCCCATCTACCCATTCATTATCTTATCCAGAAGTGGTCGAGGGCGTCAGGACCTTTTTTGTTTTGAGTCATTAATCTATACATGCTGAAGCATCTTTTCTGGAAGTAACATCCCAAGGCTGTGATTTCAAATCTGAATCTGACACCAACAGGAATGACTGAGAAAAAAATTACTTCGAATCATTGGGCAGTGGTAGTGTTCGGATATACACAAGGAAAAAAAATCTTAATCGTAACACCTTTATAAAACGCTTCCAACTGTTATAACTCCTCAATATTATAACTAAAAATGGTCTTATAATGTTATGTCAGAATAATTAACACATTTATATATTTATATATAAGCAAGGTTTGTGAGGTACTTCATGACCCCTGGGTAACAACCTCAAAGCTGCAGTATTTTGCAGTAATGATTCCTGTAGATAATTAATCAATTCTGCAGTTTTTCTAATACAATTTCATGATACAAGATATCTATGCATTATTTCCACGAATCTGGATATATCTCTGGTACAGGGATAAGACTGAACCTTGCCACAGATAACTCCAGTGCTGCCGGAAACATTTTACCATATATGGTAATTTTCTCCACACATCTAATAATGTTCTTGACTATTTAACCAGAGGCATCTTAATATTCTAAATTTACTTCTCTGCCTTTCTCCAAGATGGTAGTACAGCTTCCCCATTAGTATCTCCGGGTCATGTTCCAGGCATGTGCCTTCACAGTGAGTGTTAGCGAGCAGTTCAAATGTGAGGCACCCAAATCCAAGGCTAATTCTGCTCTCATAATTGGGCATTTTCCAACCGATTTGTCCTCTTTACCCTGAGAACTTAGCTGAGATCAAAGTAGGACAGGGAATTACACCCCAAACCCTTTCTAAACCTTGTGGATTAATCACATACAGTAGGGATAAGCCATCAGGGCAAGTTGCTCTTGATTATTGAAATCAGCTACTCATGTTTACATACCTAGTGCAATTGCTAATTATGGGGAATATCTTAAGTTTAATCATTACACTCAAATAAATGACATTAAGCAATAATTGAATGTTTTGCTTTTAAGCAGTGATTTCTGCTGGGATTTGGAACTGAGGTTTACTACTGAAAGCTAAATCAGCTTCCCCCCCCCCCCACCAAAGATTGTCAAAACAAAATTGGCACAAATTAGGACTGGATTGAAGTCATTCTCAAAGAACTAATATTAAATCCACAGAAAAATTAAAGAGATAAAGGTCAGGTGTAAGAAAAAAATATGCTCAGCTGGGGAAAACTTATCTCTGAAACTGCTCTTCTATCTTTCCTCTTGCTTGTCAAAAGTTATTTTGTGAATTGCTTCTGTTTAGGTTTCAGATTTCCAGCATTGACATAACCAAAAAGTAATCTTTTTATTTTCAAAAAGGAGATCGCATGCAACTAGCTAAGCAAATTTGGATGATATTTTCAAATAACTGGCTTTAGTTAGTGTCTGGGGACAGACTTTTAATTTCTCATGTCAGGTTGGAAGAATCTTACCAGGGGCTTATTAGTAAAAGCCCAACAATTAAGAATCTATGCCTGTAAACCAATGTTCTTATTTCATGCTGCAGTTAGCTGCCACAATAACAAGCATGGAGCATTGTAACAACACGTCGTTTAGCCCTTTGAATCTGTACACTGCCAGTTTTCTTGAGTCAAGCCGCTCCGTTCCTGTTTTTACCCCCCCCCCCCACCCCCCCCACTGACCTGCAAATATATTACTTTCTCATATTGATCCAGTTCAATGTGAAAGCCACATCTGAATCTGCATCTACTGCACTTTGAGAATACATATTAGATCATAACTACTGTTTGGGTAAAATAAAACCCTTTGTACAACTTGAATCTTTTGCCAAACACCCTAAGTTTGTGCTCTCTAGCCTTTTTGACCTGCATTTACAACAGCAACCCCCACCCAACTACACCCTTTGTATTCAAGATTTTGTACATCTCCATCAACTCTCCGCTCAACCTTTAATGCTCCAATAAGTAAAATCCCAGATTACCTATTTTATCCCCAATATCATGAACCATTCTGATATGAAGAAGATGGAAACCCCTTCTAACAGCACATGCTGAGAAGGAATTAGGAATGAAATGGACAGCACTGGTAACCATGGTTTTATACCCACCGTCCCTTCCACCAGCTAGGGGAACACTCCTGAGTATTGGGGATTGAACTGCAGCAGTGAAACTGCTACAGCACCCGAGATTCAGAAGCCAGGTCCAAATATGATTAACTCTGGATCTGCTTCCACATCAAGCTGTTGTGCTCACAGTTCTAATATCTGTAATCATAGAGCCAGATATGTACATATAAATTGTGCTGAGTTTAAGAACTGTTTTAGAACCGTTTACTGTCATTTACTGCAGCTCAATATAGCCAAACAACCTAACCCTTCAAACTGGAAGACAAGAAATAATGTATGAACAAGGCTAAAGTTATTCACCTATTATTTATATTTATCACTATTTTGGCCAATGGTAAAATGGCCACAAGACATGATTCAGTGTTTTAATGAACTGGCATTTGGAGATTGAACCACAAGCTACAGTGCAGCCACCTTGCATTTTAACCCAACTCTGAGAAACCACATTTCAATGGACCTTAATAAAGTGGACATGTTTCATCTTGAAGATCTCCTATCTATCACAAATCTCAAACTAAGGAGGTAATCCTCTCCTCCATGCTTTCTTTTTTTGGCTACTCGACCTGCCGTGCAAGTTATAAACGGTGCAGTGCAAACTGTAGCTGTACTGGACAGAAGCAAAATAGGTCAGGAGATCTAAGAGCAGACATTGTTCTTTAAACTTCAGTTAGGGGGATTAGACTGTTATTTTGTTAAACATCTCCAGGCAAGGGATATTACCACTTCAGAAAGAAACTTCAGGCAGCTAATGTCAGCACCAAATACTCATAAGGCAAAGTACTGGCACAGTTTAGATACAGGTTAAAGCCAACTCTACATTGTCCGACAACAAATGCTTCCAGGAAGGTATAGCATGGGTTGGATACTCTTCTATGTTCCAGCTAATGTGGCACAAATATAACTTTGGGAGAATACCCAAGTCTACCTGTGATTTCATTTCCCCTTGTAACAACCCCTCTAGGATTATAAATGTAGTGTAAATCAGGGTTGTTTTGTACAGTGAGTTCGTGTCAGCTAGGAACTGGATTACCATCTAACATTCTTTGAAGGAGGCTTAGTGTTAGCACTCAGAAAATATTTATCAACAATATGAACCAGAGGTGAAAACTCACTGTGTAATCAGTTCATCCACATCCATGTTCACAATTAAATATGAAACTGAGATATTGGAAAAACCAGTACACCATAAAGATTGATCCATCATTTAAAATTTCAGAAGTCGAGTAGGTGCAGGATCAGACACACCATTAAAATGGGTTTCAGTGACCAGTGTTCAGGGGGAATGGAGGGAGAAGATAGCAAGATAGTGGACAGTTTAAGTGCTTGGCCAACTAATACTGAATTGTGTACTGATGGACCGGTGTATCTGGAGGACGCTAATGTCAATTCTAGTGGGAGGGAGGGGAGATGAATGCCATCATAACAACATTGGGAATCATGCATAGTGCACCAGCTCTCCATGGCTGGAATGGGGATGGGAGTGTGGAAAAAGCTGGGGAAGAGGAAGAATGGCCATGCACATTAAGCAACCTTCAGTGAAATACAGAGAAGAGACAACTTTTAAATAATAATTTTCTTTCTTTTCTTAAAAGCGTTACTTAGCTACGCATATTGCACATTCCAACAAAGGTTTTTTTTTCTCAAGGTGATACTACACTCTTAATAATTCAATAGCAAAATCAGAATGTCTCCATAAATGGCATCAATGGGGAGGCAACAGACGACTTGTTTTTCACATTTCTCGCCATTGGTTACACCTGCCTTGAGAACCCACGTGCATGATCTTCACCAGAGGTTCAGCTGATCCACAATGAGTGCTAATAAAGTTGTGCTGCTTATTTTTCTGAGACCTCTGCGAGACCCTTTGTAGTGCTTGCCTCAGGCTAGGCTTCACTCAAAGATTAATCTTTCCCCCTTTCCAAAAAAAGTGCAACAAGAAAGAAATCAAACAAAAAAAAGCTTGTGAAATGACAGATTTTCTAA
The DNA here is from genome assembly GCF_028641065.1 of Leucoraja erinaceus. Taxonomy (NCBI): domain Eukaryota; kingdom Metazoa; phylum Chordata; class Chondrichthyes; order Rajiformes; family Rajidae; genus Leucoraja; species Leucoraja erinaceus. The sequence goes on along the minus strand of NC_073383.1, from coordinate 34,949,699 downwards.
GCTTTGCTCCATAGCTGAACTCTAAAGCATTTTTTAAAATATGGAAAGGAATTATCAGGATAGTTGGGATAGGGGTGCAGTTCAAGGGTGGAATAGCTGTCCTTTTACATTTGTTTCTTTCTCTCCATATGAAGTACAAAGTAATAATTGAAGATTCACAAGCAGTTCAGTTCAGTCTCCCTGCCGACTGCTGCTGTGGCAGTGCCACCGCTACCCCCCCCGATTAGGTAAACGGTGGTGCTGGATTTCGAGCGCCCCACTGTACTGTTGCTGCCGCTGTTGTTGTTCACCTCGCCATCAATGGGATCCGTCGAAATGACCCATGTTGAAGGCCGCCATCTTTTTAGCGAGTATGGAGTTTTAACTCGTTTCTTTATTTTGTCCCCAGAAGAGGCCTGCTTACTTTCCTTTGTCGTCTCACCTGGATGGAAGGGTTGTAGAAGAGAAGGGAACATTGCTACATCATTTGAACAAAGATATTGCATTACATTGTACCCAACAGAAACATTTCCAAAATTCTCAACATTGAAAACACTTCACATTTTAAGATGAGTTGCTAACAAAAAACAGCTCGCCATGGTAATACCACAAGATTAAAATCAAGAAACTGCAAATGCTGGAAAACTGATATAAAGACAGAAAATGCCAGAAACCAAAAAGTGCTAGCAAATTGGATACCAAATTGGTTTGGTAGTAGGAGGAAGAGAGTGGTTGTGGAGAATTGTTTTTCAGATTGGAGGCATGTGACCAGTGGTGTGAGCCGTAGATACTGGTGCTGGGTTGCCTGTTGTTTGTCATAGACTAATGATTTGCATGAGAATGTAGGAGGCATGATTAGTAACTTTACAGATCTCACCAAAACTGGTAATACCGGTTGTCAATGAAGATGATTGTCGAAGGTTACAACAGGTTGCAAAAGTGGATAAGGGAATGGCAAATGGAATTTAATGCAGTGATGCATTTTGTGAAGTTAAACCAGCGCAGGACATATGCAGTGAATTGGAGAGTGCTGTTGTACACGTAGCCGAAAGCTCTAAGTGCATAGTTCGCTGAAAGTGGTAACATGCGTAAACAATGTGGTGAGGAAGGCATAAGAATTGCCTTCACCGGCTGAGCCATAGAATAAAAGAGTTAGTACATCATGTAATAGTAATACAAACTATTGGTTAGGCCACACTTGACCCACCTCCCATCGGCACCTCATTTTAAAGTGAAAGGACACAAAGTGCTGGAGGAACTTGGCCGTTGAATCAGTATGAGGATCCCGGTGTCACCTATCCATGCTCTCCAGAGAACTTGACTCGCAGAATTATTCTAGCACTTTGTGACCCTTTGTCTATTAACCAGCGTCTGCAGTACTTTGTTTTAAATACATTCCATGATAGTAGCTTAAGATAGACACAAAATCCTGGAGTAACTCAGCGGAACAGGCGGCATCTTTGGACAGAAGCAATGAGTGCCTTTTCAGGTTGAGACCCTTCTTCAGACTCTGAAATCAAAATCTGAAGAAGGGTCTCGACCCGAATCGTCACCCATTCCTTCTCTCCCGAGATGCTGCCTGTTCCGCTGGGTTACTCCAGCATTTTGTGTGTCTATCTTTGGTTTAAAACAGCAGTTCCTTCATACACATAATAGTAGCTTACTCGGTTATATCGGTTAATTGGCAATAACATACCACTCACTCCGCTATGGTCTGTTATAACAAGAGTTTACTGTAAATGGACCACAGTGAAGGGATTGGTGTCCGTTATTGCCAATAACTAGTTCTTCTGGATGCATAGTAAACATTCTGACCCCTCTCTACCATTTAAACAAAGGTGATCCCAGTTAATATTGGGGAAGTTGAATCCCACCACTGGTATTATCATACTATTTTTTACATTTCTATATGATTTGTCAACATATTTGCCTCGCTATTTCACCTATTGGAGGCCTTTAGTACACCACTGGTAAAATAACTACATCCCTCCTCCTTACTGCAGTCACAAACTCTACGGCTAATATTGAAATGCCACCTCTTTTACAACCCTCTCCATCCACCGCATTATACCTACAGATTCTAGAGCCCGAAATGTTGAATTACCAGTCCTTCCTGTCTTTCAACCACATCTTTATAAATCACAATAACATCCAGAGAAGATATTCTATTTAGCCTGCTGTCCACATTTCATTTCTAGCTTTTGCTGAATGTTAGCGATGGGGTAGGTTCTCTTGTCCCAAGGGCAGTAAATTAGTGAATTGGGACAATCAGATTCTAGCATAGGAGGATTCAAGCATTCATAAGGAAAGTATACAGAATAAAGTAGAATGTAAGATTAACCGACTCAGAAATATTAAAATAGTAACATTTTCTATAGATTTGTAAAAAGTGAAAGATTAGCACATTTTTATATGTTCTCTTGCAGGCTGAGACAGGACAAATTATATTGAGGATTATAGAAAATGCAGAGAAATCAGACGACTAATTTGTGTCTATCTTCATGTAAATTGCAGCAATACTTCCAGAAATTGAAAACAGATAAAATAATAATCTAGAGTGAATGTAAAAGTGCAAAAAATTGGCAACATAAGGAACCGCTGGGGCACTGTGTATAGTTCTAGTCACCACATCAAAGGAAGAATGTTAATGCATTTGAAAGGATGCCGAAGAGTTTCATCCAGATGTTATCTAGAATGGAGCGTTTGAGTTACACAAGAGACTGGATAGAATTGTTTTCCTCGGAGCAGAAAAGGATGAGGGAAGAGTTGACAGAAGTATACAGAAATTTGAGGGACACAAGACAATCGAAAACATTTCCCCACAAAATCATCGTCTAAAATTAGAGAACACAGGTTTAGGCAAGAGGCAAATGGTTTAGAGGGAATCTAATTAGAAATTTTATCACATAGAAAATAGGTGCAGGAGTAGGCCATTCGGCCCTTCGAGCCTGCACCGCCATTCAATATGATCATGGCTGATCATCCAACTCAGTATCGTGTACCTGCCTTCTCTCCATACCCCCTGATCCCTTTAGCCACAAGAGTCACATCTAACTCCCTCTTAAATATAGCCAACATACTATAACTACCTTCTGTGGCAGAGAATTCCACAGATTCACTACTGTGTGAATTCTTTTTTGCTCATCTCGGTCCTAAAAGACTTCCCCCTCATCCTTAAACTGTGACCCCTTGTTTATATAAGATCCACCCTCAATCTTCTAAATTCTAGCCAGTACAAGCTGAGTCTATCCAGTTTTTCTTCATATGAAAGTCCTGCCGTCCTAGGAATCAGTCTAGAACCTTCTCTGTACTCCCTCTATGGCAAGAATGTCTTTTAAGATTTGTTTGTCGACATTTAAGATGTGTTTGTCGAGCACCATTCAAAGCTGAAATATCTCATGACACTTTCTACACTAAATTATATTTTGAAGTGGACTAACTTTCTGAGTGGAGGGTGACAACGATAATTTTGCCCTTCTTGCTGTAAGCACAGCAACATCTCCTGCCATCTACTGGGCCAGATGAATAATGTATCACTCTTATCTAGTCTCTTGCACAATACAGTTACAGGTGCACAACCTTTTATCCGAAGATCCAAATAACGAAAACCTCCGAATAGCAGACATTTTTTTCGGTCCTTGAAGAAAGGTCCTTGAAAACGTTCACCGAGGGCGGCCCGCAGAGGTGACAGCGGAACCTCCGGTCAGTCCTTGAAGAAAGGGGAACTAAATCCCCATTCATAAAAGAGAAGGTGAGAGTATATTGCGCGGGAGGGTTAATAATTGACAATATGCTGCTACCTGCCCGCTGAGTTAAAGTTCCCACGTAGACTCACGATACACAGTGTATCGTGAGTCTTGCGTGGGAACTTTTTAACTCAGTGTGCAGGCAGCAGCAGATTGTCGCTCCCTTCAGTTTCACCCCACCTACACCCCTCTGCTTCCCGGCCATGCGTGTGACCCCTTCCCTCCCCAGCTCCCCGCTCATTGCACCGGCGCGGGGGCTTTGCGCTGTCTTCACGTCGGCGATGCTAGCAGCACAGTCCCAGTCACCGGAGACGTCAGGACCAACGGGACACCGACCTCCAGGCCCACTGCAAGCACGGAGATCCCAGAGACCCACAGCCGGCAGCAGCCCAGCCCCATTCCAACTCCAGAGGAAAACTGCAAACTGGCCGGAGACGTCAGGACCACCAGAAGCCGCTCCCCGAGCAGCACCCCCACATCGGGACACCAACCCCCAGGCCTACTGCAAGCACGGAGATCCCAGATCAGCAACTCCAGCCCAGCCCCGTTCCAACTCCAGAGGAACACGCTCCCCGTAGGGGCAGAAGCTGATGGTGTGCAAGGGACGTCTTGTTCTTGGGGTCGCGCAGCTCGGGCTGTGGGCGAACTGCCACTTGTCGCCGTAGCGGCCCATCGGGGAGCGGATTCCTCTGGAGTTGGAGGGGGAGGGGGGTATTGTGCTGTTTGATCGCCCCCTACTATCCCAGGGACAGGGAGACAGGACGTTCACCGAGGGCGGCCCGCAGAGGTGACAGCGGAACCTCCGGTCGGTCCTCGAAGAAAGGGGACCTAAATCCCCATTCATAAAAGAGAAGGTGAGGGTATATTGCGCGGGATGGTTAACAATTGACAATATGCTGCTACCTGCCAGCTGAGTTAAAAAGTTCCCACGGTAGACACGATACACAGTGTAGGCAGCAGCAGATTGTCGCTCCCTTCAGTTTCACCCCACCTACACCCCTCTGCTCCCCGGCCATGTGTGTGACCCCCTCCCTCCCCTCTCCAGCACCGGCTCATTGCACCGGCGCGGGGGCTTTGCACTGTCTTCACGTCGGCGATGGCAGCAGGTCAGTACAGTCACCAGAGGCGTCAGGACCAATTGGACGTCGACCAGGCCCACCGCAAGCACGGAGAACCCAGAGACACACAGCCAACAGCAGCCCAGCCCAGCCCCGCTCCAACTACAGAGGAACCTGGGTTGCGGATGACGGGGCGCAGCTCGGGGCGTCGTAGGGGCCCATCGGGGAGCGGGTTCCTGTTGGTCCTGACGTCTCTGGCCACCTGCTATCCTCCGGGAACTGTACCGCCCTTGCAGGAGAGTGGGGTTGTTTGCAGTTGCAGAGGGAGGGGGCAAGGGCGGTACAGTTCCCAGTCTCAGCTCTAGTCCAGGGGGGTGGCCGGAGCCGTCAGGACCAACGGGACAGCGACCCCCAGGCCCACTGCAAGCACGGAGATCCCAGAGACCCACAGCCAGCAGCAACTCCAGCCCAGCCCCGCTCCAACTCAAGAGGAACACGTAGGGGCAGAAGCGGATGGTGTGCAAGGTACGTCTCGTTCTTGGGGTAGCGCAGCTCGGGCTGTGGGCAAAGTGCCACTTGTCGCCGTAGCGGCCCATCGGGGAGAGGATTCCTCTGGAGTTGGAGGGGGAGGGGGGTATTGTGCTGTTTGATCGCCCTCTGCTATCCCAGGGACAGGGAGACACAGCGGCTTTTTAAGACTGGTGGGCAATCACTTCCAAAGTTCTGCCCACACAGTCAGTACACCTCTCCTACACTGCATTTCATACAAACATTTATTCTGCAAAAAAAAACCTACATTGAAGACTCAAACTCGCGACCGAGTAACTGCCGGGATCAAGGCGCAAACTCGCGACCTTGCGGATATGAGCCGAGTACTCTACCACTGAGCCAGCCATTAAAATCTACGCTAAAAAATTTCCATTCCGAACACCGACAAATTCTGAATTACGAAAAGTGTCTGGTCCCAAGGCTTTCGGATAAAAGGTTGTGCACCTGTACTTGAAACTCGTGTATGGTGTGGATAACAAGCACAATTGAACTAACTGTTTATTTCTTAGCAATAATGTAATACACAGTACACTCCATAATGTTTGGAACAAAGACCAATCGTTTATTTATTTGCTTCTGTACTCCACAAGTTGAGATTTGTAATAGATAAAATCACATGTGGTTAAAGTGCACATTGTCAGATTCTATTAAAGGGTATTGTTATACATTTCGGTTTCACCATGTGGGAATTACAGCAATGTTTATACATAGTCCCCCCCCCCGCCTTTAGATTAAAGTAGTCATGTTTAGTATTTTGTTGCATATCCTTTGCATGCAATGACTGCTTGAAGTCTGCGATTCATGGACATCACCAGTTGCTGGGTGACTTCTCTGGTGATGTTCTGCCAGGCCTGTATTGCAGCCATCTTTAGCTTATGCTTGTTTTGGAGGCTAGTACCCTACAGTTTTCTGATATAAACGGCATGGTCAATTGGGTTCAGATTGGATGATTGACGCCCACTCTAGAAGTGACCATATTTTAGCTTTGAAAAACTCTTTGTTGCTTTAGCAGTATGTTTGGTATAATTGTCTTGCTGTTGAATGAACTGCCAGCCAATGAGTTTTGAGGCATTTGTTTGAACTTGAGCAGATAGGATGTGTCTATACACTTCAGAATTCATTTATGTTACTACCATCAGCAGTTGTAACATCAATGAAGATAAGTGAGCCAGTACATTCAGCAGCAATACATGCCCAGGCCAAAACATCCCAACCACCATGTTTCACAGTTGAGGTAGTATGCTTTGGATCTTGGGCAGTTCCTTCCCTCCTCCATAGTTTGCTGTTGCCATCACTCTGATATGTTAATCTTTGTCTCATCTGTCCACAAGACCTTTTTCCAGAACCGTGGTTGTTCTTTTAAGCACTTCTTGGCAAGCCCAGCCATCCTATTTTTGCAGCTAATCAGTGGTTTGCATCTTGTATTTCTGTTCATGAAATCTTCTGCAGACATTGACAAATCCACACCTGACTCCTGAAGAGTGTTTCTGATCAGGTGTATGGGAATATTTCTTTATTATAAAGAGAATTATTCTGTCATCAGCTGTGGAGGTCTTCCTTGGCCTGCAGGTCCCTTTGTGATTAGTAAGCTCACCAGTACTCTCTTTCTTCTCAACAATGTTCCAAATAGTTGATTTTGGGAAGCCTAAGGTTTGGCTGATATCTCTAACAGTTGTATTCTTGTTTCTCAGTCTCATAATGGCTTATTTGACTTTCATTGGCACAACTTTGGTCCTCATGTTGATAAACAGCAATAAAAGTTTCCAAAGGTGATTGAAAGACTGGAGGAAAGACTAGAGGAGCTAAAGGAGGCATTAAGGAGGCAATTAAACACACCTGAGCAATTACAAACGCCTGTGGAGCCATGTATCCCAAACATTATGGTGCCTTGAAATGGGGGGACAATGTATAAACACAGCTTTAATTTCTACATGGTGAAACCAAAACATATAAATATACCCTTTAATAAAATCTGACAATGTGCACTTTAACTGCATGCGATTATTTTTTATTACAAATTTCAAATTGTGGAGTACAGAGGCAAATAAATAAATGACGGGTCTTTGTCCCAAACTGTATATTGTAAATAATTTTATAAAGAGGATTGTATAAAGAAGATCATTTACTCCCTTTCATTCTGCAAAGGGGATCACTTTTGTTGGGGTCCAATCCCTAAACAAGAATAGTTCTCCAGATCTCCATCCAGACGCTCATCTTCTTACATTTAAATGCGATTCACAACTTTGAATGTCAGCGAGGGATCTCAACTATTTAGTTGCATTATTAAAGGAGTCAATACTGTTCCCACTGAACTTGCATGCTGGCATTTGCTAACTGGGATCTGTGATTATAACATACAAGCCTTGTTACCTGAGCAGGGCAGATAGCTTTTATCAGATCAGGGTGCAGTCATCGATGTAATTATTTGAATGGCTGAATATTACCTACTTCATCATCATTAAATTATCTTGTACATTAGCAACATTTTAAATAGCGTTTTCTACTTACATGGCATACTACAGCTATCCAAAATGGTGGCTGATGAAAGATCGAGTGAGTTTGGCCTTTCTGCCCTCCTGCCTTGCCGCCGTGCCACGGGGCCATGCTGGTCATTTGCCAATGCACCATCCACTGTGCCACATTGATTGCTGTTGTTGTTATTGTTGGAATTTGTCCGCCCCTGGTCAAGCGGACGATCCCTCCTGTCCATTAGTCTCTCGGCAATTATGTCATCCCGGGTAGCTTGTTGTTCCCTCCTCAGCAATGGTTCATGTTCATCGGGACTGGAGTTTATATTCACTCTGCTGTCCTCCCCACTAAACTGAGACTGGAGGGATTCCTGGCCTCGATGGCTTGCTACATTGGACTTCTGAGGGCCAGGTACTGATCCATTTGCATACTGTGTGACCGTTGGGTGTGGGTTCCCTACCTGATCTCTTCTAGTAATGCCATTCACTGTGACAGTTACCACTTGAGGCTCCCCTGCATTTATGGTGTTCATTTTTGCCACTCCTGTCTCCACCTGCTTAAGGTTTGACTTGTGCTTGCTGCCAAACTTCAGCCGTGATTCCTTCGCCATGTTTTTAGTGTTGAGGGGGAGGCTGGTAGGACGCTTGGGTATGTTCTGTTGTTTGGGGAGGGGGTACATTTGAGTGGCTGGGATGTCAGGGATCAAACAAGCCTGGCTGGTGCTGGGTTGGGGAAAATCCTGGTGCCCAGTTACTTCAGCTGCCAGCTTGATCAGAGGATAGAGGAGACTGGGATTGCTGCCACCAAGGGGATCAGACCCACTGAATTGCTTCAAAGAGTGCTCCATCAAGTTTTCGTCTGAGCTCTCTTTGAGGTTTTTGTCCACTTCTTTAGGATCTAGCTTGTTGGTCTCCAGGTCTTCTTCAGTCAGTTGCAGGCACACTGGGGTAGAGCTCAGAGGTGGCAACAAGTTGCCCACCTGTGTGTTGGTATCCTCAGAGTATTGTGTTTCAGAGATTGTGGACATGGCAGTGCTGGGTGTGAGGCCCGCTGTGTTGGTAGTGGTGGTTGTTGCTGACAAGCTGGTGACGCTGGTCTCTGGACTGGGGATCCGTGCTTGAGCCTGTTGCCTTTCATAGTTAATGGAATTGCGGTTCTTCTCACTGGTGGTCGATGGCGTGCCAGATGTAGAGTTTTCAGAAGCTATATTTTTTACTATTCCTTCAGTGTGGTGGACGGAGTCTTCAATGTATGAAGAGGAAGAATAATCAGGGTTTGGTCCCATCTTTGGTGCTCGTCGACTGTGTGAAAGATTCCTGCAGTAAGACAAAAAACATCAATTAGTAACCCTAGCAAACATGTCCAGAATGCAAAATAAATTAGCTAAGAGTCTATGACAGGGTCCATATTCTTTATCTTCTTATGTCATACTTAGAACAACAAAGATGTAATTACAAATATAAGATAAAAGAGATACCTCAACATAAAAAATGTATAGCCCCTTACCCATTTCCCTGCATCCCGGCAACTTATTCTCTTTCACACATTTCCAACAACTTTCCTTTGCTAAGTGTCAATAGTGAATTTATCTACTGGCACCGATGTACATTTCCTATGGTTTTCTCCCATAAAGTCACAGACAGGAGGTGCAAACTCACAGAAGCAACCAAGTCATGATTGACCTCAGGTCATTGGAGCTATGAGAAACAGCAACAACTCCACTGCCCGAATGATTTTGATTGTACTAACTCAGGGAAATTTGCATTCCTTTCACAAAAGAAGAATCAAGGATGCTGGAGGTAGACCAGAATTGTGTCTCATCAAGTGAGACCGTACTCCATTTCTGAATCATTTGTGACTCTGGTTGTGATCATTCCGTCTCTAAGGCAGAGTGAAAGCAGAGGGCTTAATACATGACCTTTCTGGAACGATGGAGCTTCTTTCCGGCGGCTGTCACTCTACTCAACAACGTACCTCGGTGACTGCCAATCACCACCCCCCCCCCCCCCCCCCCCCCCCGACACTTATTATTATTTATTCAAATCGTTTGCTATCTCGCTCTTCCAGGGAGATGCTAAATGCATTTCGTTGTCTCTGTACTGTACACTGACAATGACAATTAAAATTGAATCTGAATCTGAATCTGAATCTGATGGGCATGGATTCAAAATTTTAGAAGAAAGATGATGGGGGACAACTACTAATTTTAAATGAGAGAATTTTTTTGAGGGATGATTTTCATTAGATCATGTGATAGGAACAGAATTAGGCCATTCGATCCACAAAATCTACTCCACCATTCAATCATGGCTGATCTGTCTCTCCCTCTTAACCCCATACTCCTGCCTTCCCCCCCATAATCTCTGACACCTGTACTAATCAAATTAAATCAATTTTTAAAAGCAAGATTGATAGGGTGGGAAGCTTTTACAATTTACCGTAATAACTCAAAAAAAATGTGTGTGGTCAGCACTATTAAGTGGTAAAGAGATCAAAGGAACAGCAATTAATTTACAACTGCCACACGGAAATAAAGTAAAAAGACTAAGATTAAGTTTGTCGGAGATTTGACCAGATGGGGCAAAATAAACCAGGAAAGTTGAATGAATTGTCCAAATTATTGTGATAACAAAATCATGAGCTCTCCGCATATGTTGGAAGAGGCAGGGAGAAGGATTTAAGAGAGGAGGAACAGGGAGGTTAAAGATTCCGCTTGCAAAGGACAGAGGCAGATCTGTGATCTATCCAAGTGTAATTCATACCTAGAGCAGCAGCAAGAAAATAAGGTGGCAAAGTTGTGACATGTTGTGGTGGTGTTTTGATGATATGGGAGGTGAAGTATTCAAAAGAGAGAAAATAAAAAATAGGCTGACTTAGTGATGGATGGGGAACCAGAGAAGAAAAGAGAAGAAGAAAATGGAAAATAAATAATGCACATATGTCCAGATCAAGAGCGGAATTAGAGGAAATAAAACTGGAGACTCATGGATCTTACGATTGTTTTTTGCTACCCACCGTTCATTCTGCATTGCTGTTGTAGTAAACTGTGACATCGGATTGACTGTGGGACTAACAGACTTGTTTCGATCCCACATCACCATGAGATCTGCCATTCTCTCTTCTGCACACTGGGCCGTGAGACGAGCTTCTGCATCCTGGTCCCAGCAGTCGTCCATTGTTTCCTTTAGTGATCGGACTGCCTATGAATCAAATACATTTTTTGTTTTCCACGACAAGGGAATCTATACTATTACTAAAACTCTTTGTCTTGTTTGTGGCTGTGTGTGTGTATGTGTGTGTGTGCCAATTTCTATGTTCCTATTTTCTTCCAAACAGCCTTCCCATTTTCACACATTCTACTAATTTTTCCCGTCAGGCGACATAAACACCTTCCCGTTGCATTCCCACCTATATTTCTGCACTTTTTTAATCGTTTAACGTTATAAAAAAAGCCAGAAAACGCACCCATTTCGGGAAAAAAACCAGAGTGTCGTCACAATGGACTCGCAAGGCAGGACAGGACGGGAGACTCCAAGAGGGAGGGGCACTCCAGCGCACTCACGTGGCGTCCGCTGCCGGCACCCGACGCCCGGTGGCCAGGGTGGAGCCGCGGGCCCTGGCTGGAGCCGAGCCTGGTGCTTGAGCTGGAGTGAGATCCGAGCCCGGGGCCGAAAAAATAGCCACCGCTGGAACCAAGGACAAGCCTGGGTCCAGGGCCTGGCCGAGTACGAGAACCAGGCCGAGTTCCAGGCCCTGGCGCTGCTCTACGACCTGGATAGGTCCTGGGGCAGGGAATGGGAGTGAGGTGAGGAGGATGAGGGAAATGAGGAGGGAGATGGGATGGGGAGTGGGGTGGTAGAGGGAGATGTGGGGGGTGTGTGGAGGAGGGAGGTGGGGAGGGGTGGAGGAGGGAGATGCCCCCTCCATATCTACTCTCACTCCCATCCTTATGCCCCTCCCTCTCTCGTCCTCTCCCTCCTTACTCTCCCTCCCTCTCCCTCTCTACCCCCCTTCCCTCGCCCTCTCTCCCTCTCCCCCTACCCCCCACCCTCTCCCTCTATCCCCCTCCCTCTCTCTACCCCCTTCACTCCCTTCCCCTCTCCTCTCTACTCCCCTCCCTCCCTACTCCTTCCCTCTCTACCTCCACCCTCCCTTCTCCACCCCCATCCCTCTCTACCCCCCACCCTTTCTCCCCCCTCCCCTCTCTAGGGATTGAAGAGGGAGGGTGAAGAAGAAGAGGAGGGAGTGCTAGGGGATGAAGAGAAATGAGCCATGCATGCGCAGTTGGGGGCTATGCGTGAGTGGTGCCAAATTGAGTTGGGGGAACGACTTGCTTTGGGGGAGCGGGTGAGTGGTGGAATCTTGCGTTGGGGGAGCAGACCCAATGGGTCAGTACATGGTCTAGTATTCAATAAATCTTTCATTCCTTATTCCTGCGTGAAGGTGTCGATTCTTGGGCTGTGAATGTAGTAGGAGATGTTTCCCAAGATGGCAGGGATTTGAAAGCTCCTGTCAAAGCACAATGTAAACTCGAGGACCAACACTTCATCTTTCCCCTAATTCTCCTCAACTTTCCATCAAACAATTTCAAATAAAGACCTCTCCAGAATTTTCAATTTTAATTTAATTTCTGATTTACGGAATCCTTGATATTTTGGGAACTACAGATTGAGATTCTGTTCTCCACTTACAATGCCTCTGATTTTTATATTTTCTTTGTATCATTACCTATCTTTTTCACTTTGCACTACCATATATTTTGTAATTTAATCTCTTCTGCTTTCTACCCTGATTGCTTTCTGAGAGTCGGGACCCTTTTCCCACGGTGAGAGGCCAAAGTTTAAAGGAGATGTGCAGGGCAAGTTTTTGTTTGCACAGAGAGTAACGGGTGCCTGAAACAAACTGCCAGTAGAGGTAGAGGAGGCATATGGTAGTGGCCTTTAAAATGGTTTTGAATAGAGACATGGGTATGCAGAGACTGGATACAGACTATTAGCAGAGGAGAATTTTTAACCGGGCATCATGTTTGGCACGGTATTGTGGGCCAAGGGCTCTGTCCTGTGCTATACGGCTCAATGTACCCTCTCAAGAAACTCACTTTTAGTTTTCATTTTAAAAACTGATCAAATATAACCTTTCCCAACGATACTGCCTGACCTACCGAGTTTTTCTGCATTTTGTTTCTAGAAACAATCTGGAATTGAATCTAATTCAAGGTGTTTGCTGTGCACATTTTTTATAATCAGGAAGGATTTTTAAATAGGTGGATAAAAAATGGCAGAAAATCCTACTTGCTTACCAGGCTGTTTTCTTTCCAGGCTTCAGGAAATTTGGGTCTTTGTTTCTCTCGAGAGACCAAATGTTGCATATCCTCGAAGCTAGGATGGTTTCCCACCTCGGCCTGGAAGGCCATCTGATAGTCAGGCACCGTCTCTCCTGTTCATTGAATAAACAAGGTTATATTAGAAGTTTTGAGGAGTTTCTCATCTTTTCTAACAAGGTGGGGAAACAGCACATCATTTTACCCTGCCACATACTCGTATTCTAATCCTTTTGTTTTTTAATAAATTTTTATTAGAGGCATCTACATATCATAATCCAAACCAGTACAGACTTTGTTTAACGGTTACATATTAAATATCCAGGTTTCCAGGGACCCAGTTACCAAAGTAGCTGGGATCCTCCTTTATCGGTTACCTATTAACATTGCCTCTAATTATTTATTTATATTTATAGATAGGAAAAACAGAGAAAGAAAGATAGAAAGAAATTAGAAAAATAGAATAAACCATCAATGATACAACTTGGGAGATAGGTCCATAGGTCAGAGAACATAACTGTTCATCTAGTCCTGGGTATTCCAATCCTGATGAGCCATTGCAGGAAAGGGGCAATTAATTATAGCTATCAAATTCCAACGTTGTTTACATAAGTCAAGAATAGGCTACAAAAGCACTCAAAGATTCCAGGGCCTGGGACAAAGAAGTCTGATTATTTTAGTAGATTGGAATATAGCTCCCTCTCTCAAGTGCCACCAATGTGAAATTCCAGTCAGAAGAGAACGGTAAATCTTCAGCCTGACTTTCTTTTCCATCTCTGGTCATCCAACCTCATTTTAACTGGATATATTTGAGTCAGTTCACAGAAGACCCTTGGAAGTTCTTCCAGTACACTGGGTGAGGGAATAATGTTTTGGTCTAATAATGCTCCTGTTAAGCATCTTGGGATTATTTACTGTGTCATTGTTGTCATAAAAATTGTTTTCTTACCTGGAAAAAGATCTGAGCACTTTGTGAATATTTCCCAGTAAATAAGGCCCAGTGCATACATATCCACCTGTTTGAGAGCAGATGCGCAATCCCGCAGGTTTACTGCTCCCTCCAACACCTCAGGAGCCATGTAGCGGACTGTGCCAACCTATGGAAATGATGACAATGGAGACATCAGCACAAGGAAAGAAAGTTTATTTATAGTTTTCACCATTTGCGCACTAAACACTGGCTGATCCAGCATCCAGTGTTTGTCGATCAACTAAACGCTGGCACCATTTGGGATAGTCTTGTGGGAAGTTGTTGCCAGAAACTTCAACACTGTATCTCCATGCCAAGGAGGACATCTTCCAGTGCCAGACAACAACGCTACAAACCTTCGTTTGAGAGGTATGCGCAATCATTCTTTTAAATTAGAAATTCAAACAAAGACATTAAAGCTATTTGCTCTCTTGCGTAAATGTAAAAGATTCGATTGGCAACATTTCATAAGTTCATAAGTGATAGGAGCAGACTTAGGTAATTTGGCCCATCAAGTCTACTCCATTCAATCATGGCTGATCTATCTTTCCCTCTCAACACCATTCCCCTTCTTCTACCTATAACCCCTGACACCTGTACTAATCAAGAATCTAACAACCTCTGCCTTAAAAAATATCCATTGACTTGGCCTCCACAGCCTTCTGTGACAATGAATTCACAGATTCACCACCCTCTCACTAAATAAATTCCTCCTCATCTAAAGCTGACTTTCTACTCTAATTTCAACCTTCCAGAGGAGCACTAGCAAACCCCCCTGCGGGCATATTGGTCCAGATCAGGTGCAACCAGTCCTTCTTGTACAGGTCTCCTCTGCACCAGTAGAGATTCCAATGGTCCAACATTCAGAATCTCTGCCACATGCATTAACTCCTCAACCAAGTATTCACCTGACTCCCTACATCCATAGCAATGTTGCTGATTCTTAAACGTGGTCAAGTGTATCACTCTGTCAGGGTTTATAAGGAATTGGCAATAAATGCCAGCAATGCCCATGAAATTAATAAATGAACAAATTGACAACTTTGAATCATTGTAATAAAATGCTGGGATTATAATAACCCTGCTATTATTGCTCTATACAAATACACAATAATACATAAAAACCATTGATAACAGCTCCCTTTTGTCTATGTGCATATTAGTTGTCTTCTTGATTTTTGATAATGCAGCCTCGTGTTGTAAAGCTAAAAGAAATATGCCATGATACCTGCTCACCTTCACCCTTTTGTTGCTCACCTCACTGATGGCTGCAGTGTCCTCCTCTCCTGGTCGAACCAATCTATTACCAGTTAGTTTCATGGAAAGACCAAAGTCACTGATGGCGCATGTTCCGTCGTTCTTCACCAGCACATTCCTGCTGTTGAGATCCCGGTGTGTAATAGCTGACTTGTATTGATCTGATAAGCCAAACAATCCTCAATGTTAGAATGCACGAAACAAGCGTTTTCAGGAGTGTTTATTTGTCATATGCACTGAATGTGAACTGGAGCAATAAAATGTTTACTGCTGCAGCTTTACAAGTGTGTTAGATGCTTCAACAACTAAAATGAAGATAAAATAAATGATCAGTTATTTTAAGTAAATTGTGCATGTGATTGTGCAAAAAATAAACGATGTAGAGCAACCGTAAGAATGTATCATCTGTCATGATTTTGTAGGGTTGAGGTGGTTGGGGATAGGGATTTGGTTAGAATCTAAATGGTAGCAGCATGAAGAGAGTGTGGGTATTTGATGATATTAACAACCTTCTTGAGGCAGCTCTTCCTGTTGACCCCTTCGATGGTGGGGAGATTAATATCCATGATGGACCAGATAATGTCCACTATTTTCTGCAGCCTTCGTTGTTAAGCGTTTGAATTTTTGAACCAGCCGTGATGCAGCCAGTCTATATGCTCTCCAGCATACAGCAACATGCTGAATCTCCCCAAACCTCTGAGGAAGTAGAGGCATTGGTGAGCTTTTATGTGATTGCATCAATGTGCTGGATCCAAAACAAATCATCCTGATGTGAACAATCTGCTTCTAGATCTTGCTGTCTTTGACAAGGTAGAGTGTTCTGTCCATTTATGTACGTTTTAAATCTCCCTGCCCAAAAGAAGAGATTTTGAAACATGTGGAAAGGCTGTAATGCTTGACTGACCTAATGTGCCCGATTTCTGATTCTTCTTCATCTTAGGCCGAGCAAAATTAATGTCCTTCTACTCTGTGAGGGTTTTGTGGTGATGAATGTGAACATCTTCTACAAATTCTACAGAAGGAGGTGGGTGTTGGGATGAGTGGGTGGCTAGTTTTGCTCTTTTTGGGTTGCTCTTTTACAATGTATGGAATGCTTTTGTGTGCTCCTCGTGCATGGCCTTCAGTACCACCTCAAATGCTCCTTATCTACTGTGAGCATTCCTGGGCCAAGCGTCAAATGAGATGTTCCATTTCTTTAAGGAAACATTGATCACTCCAAGAATATTTTTTCTCTGCCAATTGATAACCTCCTCCCAATAAAAAACTCAGAATAGGTTTCAAGGTTTCAAGGTCAGTGTATTGTCACATGTATCAATTAAGGTACCGAATAAGTGTGGCAGTTTCAGGTATAAGGCATGCAAATGGCCTGCCCTGCCCAACGTTGCGAACTGAGAACTAGAGACTCACTACTGTTGATGAGAACAGCCAAGAGGAGAATGCTGACATTGATTTACTTATCCTTCCAGTTAATTTGGAGAATCTTCCATTGACATAATTGGTGGTGTTTGTCCAGTGGCCTAAGATGCCTGCTGCAGGTAGCCCAAATCTAAGAACCGGATAAGAGAATAGGGATCACAGCTATCTAGTCGACCACAGAGTTTGGACTAGGCCGGAACTCTTGAACTTCAAATATCCCTTTACTCGATCAACCAAAGTCTATGCAGGTGTATTGAAGGTCACGGAACAATCACTGATGTCAGCTTTCACTAAGAGATGGCTCCTGAGATATGAGAACTTGTTTAACATTTTCCAGGCTCTCCCCATGAACCTTTATATGCAGTATGCAGTATTACAAGGCTGGTCCTAGTGCATGGGTGATCATGATATTAGTTCCCTAAGTGTCATAGAGTGACAGTGTGGAAACAGGCGCTTCGGCCCAACTTGCCCACATTGGCCAACATGTCCCAGCTACACCTGCCCGTGTTTGGTCTATATCCCTCCAAACCTGTCCTATCCATGTACTTGTCTAACTGTTTCTTAAAGGTTCGAGTTTCACTGTACCTTAATTGTTACACGTGACAATGGGCAGACCTTTGAACCTTTGAAGGCTGGGATAGTCCCAGACTCAACTACGTCCTCTGGCAGCTTGTTCCATACACCCACCACCTTATGTGTGAAAAAGTTACCACTCTGATTCCTATTAAATCTTTTCCCCTTCGCCTTAGACCTATGTCCTCTGGTCCTCAATTCACCTACTCTGGGCAAGTGACTGTGCATCTACCCAATCTATTCCTATCATGATTTTATACACCTCTATAAGATCACCCCTCATCCTCCTGTACTGCAAGAAGTCCCAGCCTACTCAACCTCTCCCTATAGCTCAGACCCTCAAGTCCTGGCAACATCCTCATAAACATTCTTAAAATTACCAGGATATTCCCCCCCCCCCCCCATGGAAATTTAAACGTTCAAACAAAACTGGCCCAAAGGCCACTCTAGATTATGCATCACTGGTGGCTTTGAGTGTTTCATGGGCATCGGTAGGAATGGGAGCCAGATTCAAGCTAAGTCTCAATATCGCCAGTTTGTACAGCACCGTCAGATTTTACAGTTGCCTTCACGGCAGTAAATTCAACACTCAAGAAAGAGTGCAACTGTGAGGAGGATGCTATGAGAATGCAGGGTGACTTGGACGGGTTGGGTGAGTGGGCAGATGCATGACAGATGCAGATTAATGTGGATAAATGAGAGGTTATCCACTTTGGTAGCAAAAACAGGAAGGCAGATTAATATCTAAATCAGTGATTCCCAACCTGGGGCCATATTTCATGGCAAATTTCAGTGGGGCCACAGAAACATTTTGGGATTTCGGGGGCCACAGGTTCAATGAAGGGGCCACAGAGCTACCACCCTGTTGCCTCCTAAATTTCAGTTCTAATAAATTTAAATCTATGTAGTTTAAATATTTTTGATGTTTGTGGAATAGAATAAAAGAGAATATATGTGCAATTAATAGACACTGATATTTTTATGGAAGGTATTATAATATTGAAGTACTTTTTTTCCGCTAATAATGTCAGAGGGGGCCACAGAAAAATTTAAAGATCCCAAGGGGGCCATGAGCTAAAAAAGGTTGGGAACCACTGATCTAAATGGTGTTGGGAAAAGGGGAAGTACAAGGGATCTGGGGGTCCTTGTTCATCAGTCAATGAAAGTAAGCATGCAGGTACAGCAGGCAGTGAAGAAAGCAAATGGCATGTTGGCCTTTATAACAAGAGGAGTTGAGTATAGGAGCAAAGAAGTCCTTCTGCAGTTGTATAGGGCCCTAGTGAGACCACACCTGGAGTATTGTGTGCAGTTTTGGTCCCCTAATTTGAGGAAGGGAGTGCAGTGTAGGTTTACAAGGTTAATTCCCGGGATGGCGGGACTGTCATATGCTGAGAGAATGGAGCAGCTAGGCTTGTATACTCTGGAGTTTAGAAGGATGAGAGCGAATCTTATTGAAACATATAAGATCATTAAGGGTTTGGACACGCTAGAGACAGGAAACATGTTCCCGATGTTGGGGGAGTCCAGAACCATGGGCCACAGTTTAAGAATAAGGGGTAAGCCATTTAGAACGGAGAAAAGGATATTTTTTCTCACAGAGAGTTGTGAGTCTGTGGAATTCTCAGCCTCAGAGGGCAGTGGTAGCCGGTCCTCTGGATACTTTCAAGAGAGAGCTGGATAGGGCTCTTAAAGATAGCAGAGTCAGGGGATATGGGGAGAAGGCAGGAACGGGGTAATGATTGGGGATGATCAGCCATGATCACATTGAATGGCTGTGCTGACTCGAAGGGCCGAATGGCCTACTACTGCACCTATTGTCGATTGTCTATTGTCAAACTAAATATCAAATTATGAAATGCCAAATCCTAAACAAAAGCAGCATGATAGCAAGAAAGGAAAGCCTGTAGATATTTACTGTTGCTTACCAGTTCGCAGCAGTTCTGTGTGAAGGTAGGCGAGACCTTTGGTGATGCTGTGTGCCAGCCGGCATGAGCTAACCCAGTCACTGCTATGGAGACTCAGGTACTTACACAATGAGCCCTACATGAAAAGAAAAACATATGCATGTTCAAATATACAAAGCAGTCACTTACATTTTTCAAACGGGTATTTACCAAAGATCAGATATAAAAATGTGTAAGAAGGAATTACAGATACTGGTTTAAAGCGGATGCTGCCTGACCCGTTGCGTTACGACAGCACTTTGTGTCTAGGTATTCTGGTAAATGTCTTTTGCACCCTCTCCAAAGAGTTCAAATCCTTCATGAAAAGAAGTGACCATTTTATCCTGGTGTTGGATCAGTAACTAGCTGTACCATAGCCCAGTGTTACAAAATGACATGTGATTACTGGTACTGGCTTCCAATTTGTATACTTCAAACCTCTTTCTGTTACTGGTAAGTGCTGTTTTTATAATTATACTACTGGATGTTTCTCACATTTCAAAATATACAAACTTTAAACTGTGTATATGAATATATATAATGAAGGAACATTTTTCTCAGTAAATCCAATGGTGGCCATCAGACCTGCTATACTTTATAAACATGCCCTTTAACTGTACCTCCATTATATCAGACTTTATCCAGAACCAAATCCTCTTCTGAACCTCACTGCACTATCCAATGTCTTTCAAAACAGGAAGCAAAATAACAGTTCTTCCTGTAGAACATATAGCAGTACAGCAAAAGAACAGGCACCTGGACTCACAATGTCTGTGCCGAACAGGATGCCAACATAAATTCAATCCATCTACCTGCACATGATCCATATCCTTCCATTACCTGCATATCCAAGAGCCTATCTAGCAGCCTCTTAAAGGCCACTATCGTATCTGACTTCACCACATTTGGCAGAACATTCCAGGAACTCACCACCCTCTGTGTAAAAAAAAAACTTGCCTGCACATATCCTTTAAACTTTGCCCCTTTCACTTTAAAGCTAGTCTTTGAAATTTCACCCTGGTAAAAAGGATCTGGCTGTCTACCGTATCTAATCCTCTCATAACTTTATATACTTCTATCAGGTGCCCCCCAACCTCCAGTCTTCCAGAGAAAACAAACCAAGTTTGTCCAATCTCTCACGAGTCAAATGGTCATAGAGTGATACAGTGTGGAAACAAGCCCTTCGGCCCAATTCGTCCACACCGGCCAACAATGTGCCAGCTACACTAGTTCCACTGCACGGTCCATATCCCTCCAAACCTGTCCTATCCGTGTACCTGTCTAACTTTTTCTTAAATGATGGGATAGTCCCAGCCTCAACTACCTCCTCAGGCAACTTGATCCATATACCCACCACCAATTGGGTGAAGAATTTACCCCTCTTATTAAATCTTACTAAATTTAATAAGAATCTTATTAAATTCTTATTAAATCTTTTCCCCTTCACCTTGGTCCTCTGGTCCTCGATTCCCCTACTCTGGGCAAAATTATCTGTGCATCTACCCGATCTATTCATCTCATGATTTTGTATTCCTCTACAGTATAAGATCACCCCTCATCCTCCTGCACTCCATGGAATAAAGACCCAGCCTACTCAACCTCTCCCTACAGATCACACCCTCTACTCCTGGCAACAGCCTCATAAATCTTTTCTGAACCCTTTCAGGCTTGACAATATCTTTCCTATAACATGACGCCCAGAACTGAACACAATAGTCTAAATGCGGTCTCACCAACGTCTTATACAACTGCAACATGACCTCCCAACTTCTATAATACTCTGACTGATGAAGGCCAATGTGCTAAAAGCCTTTTTGACCACATTATCTACCTGCAACTCGACCATCAAGGAACCATGCACCTTACTTCTAGAACCCTCTGCTCTACAACACTGCTCAGAGCCCGACCATTTACTGTGTAGGTCCGGTCCTTTTTCGATGTCCCAAAATGCCAACGTTTTATACAACTGCAAAATGACCACCCAACACTTCACACTTCCCTGTATTAAATTCCATCAACCATTCCTCTGCCCACCTGGCCAATCGATCCAGATCCTCATTCACAACCATCTTCACAATCTGCAAAACCACATACTTTTGTATCAACAGCAAACTTGCTGATCTAAACTTGCTAATGTTCTCATCCAAATAATTGATGTAGATGACAAACAGTAACGGGCCCAGCACCGAACCCTGAGGCACACCACTAGTCACAGGCATCCATTCTAAGAAGCAAACTTCCACCATCACCCTCTGCTTCCTTCCATGGAGCCAATTTGCTATCCATTCAGCTATCTCTCCTTGGATCCCATGCGATCTAACCTTCCAGAGCAGTCTACCATGCGGAACCTTGTCGAATGCCTTACTGAAGTCCATGTACACAACATCTGTAGCTCTGCCTTCATCAACCTTTTTGGTCACATGTTTAAAAAAAAAATCAGGTTTGTGAGACACGATCTCCCACGTACACTGTACAAAACCATGCTGACTATCCCTAATCAGCCCATGCCCATCCAAATGTCTGTATATCCTATCCCTCAGAATACTCTCCACTACCTTACCGACTACAGATGTTAAGTTCACCGGCCTATAGTTCCCAGCATTTTCCCTGCAACCCTTCTTGAAAAGAGGTAAAACATTTGCCACCCTCCAGTCTTCCGGCACCTCTCCTGTATTTAAGGACAACTCGTAAATTTCAACCAGAGCTCCCGCAATTTCCTCTCTAGTTTCCCACAATGTCCTCGGATATAGCAGATCAGGACCTGGAGATTTGTCTACCTTCAAACACGACAGTACCTTCAGTACTTCTTCGACAGTAACCCTGGCTGCTCTCAAGACACTTCCAGTGACTGCACCAATTTCCTCCGTTCTACTGTCTTTCGCCTCGGTAAATACAGAGGAGAAATACTAATTTAGGACCTTGCCCATCTCCTGTGGCTCCACACCGAGGTGACCGCTTTGATTCCTGAGAGGTCCCACTCTCTCTCTAGTTATCCTTTTCCCCCTTATGTATATATAAAATATTTTGGGATTGTCATTAACGTTACCCGCCAGAGCTATCTCCTGGCCCTTTTGTGCCCTCTGATTTCCTTTTTTAGTTTCCTCCTTAATTCCCGAAACTCCTCCAGGGATGCGCGTGATCCCAGCTGCCTATACATGTCCCATGCATCCTTCTTGTTTTTGACTAACATCTCAATTTCCCACGTCAGCCAAGTTTCCTTATGTTTGCCTGTGTTGCCCTTCACTCTACCGGGGACGTACACATCCTGAGCTTTTGGTACATTTTTAAAAACATCCAACTTGGCTGATGTTCCTTTCCCCTCAAATAACCTACTCCAGTCAACTTGTACCCTCAAAGTTAGCCTCACCCCAGTTGAGCATTTTTATACGTGAACCCTCTCCGTCCCTATCCATAATTATCTTAAACCTAATTCAACTGTGGGTCACTGGTCCCAAAAGGCTCCTCCACACACACTTCATTAACTTACCCTTCCCAATTTCCTAATACTAGATCCAGCTTTGCCCTCTCACGTGTGGGGGCCTTCACATATTGTTTAAGAAAACTCTCTTGAACACTTTCGAGGAATTGCACCCCATCTGAACCTTTCACTCTATGATTTTCCCAGTCTATATTGGGAAAGTTAAAACCCCCTAATACAACAACATTATTTGACCTGCAGCTGTCTGCAATCTCCCGGCACATTTGTTCTTCTAATTTCCGTTGACTATTCGGGGGTCTGTCGTACACCCCCAACAAGGTGACCATCCCTTTCTTGTTCCTCAGCTCCACCCATATAGCCTCACTAGACGGACCGTCCGTAATGTCACCTCTGAACACAGCCGTGAGATCCTCCTTAACCAACAATGCAACCCCCCCCCCCCCCCCCCCCTCTTCTTTCCCTCACCTGTGTCTCCGGAAGCTCCTGTACCCCGGACCATTGAGCTGCCCCTCCCTTAACCAGGTTTCAGTCATGGCTACAACATCCCAGTCAGTGGTACCTATCCATGCCCTAAGCTCATCTGCCTTACTCGTCAGACCCTTTGCATTAAAATACGTACCATTTAAATCAGACCTCCTTCCTCGCTCTCCGCCAAGCTTTCCCACATCACCCTCCATACCAACTTCTAGCCTCTCATGTGCCTCTGTCCTGCATGAGATCCCACCCCCCTGCCAATCTAGTTTAAACCCTCCAATGTAGCATTAGCAAACCTTCCCGCTAGGATGTTGGTCCCCCTGCAGTTTAGGTGCAACCTGTCCCTTTTATACAGGTCACCCCTGCCCCGGAAGAGATCCCAATTATCTAGAAATCGGAATCCCTGCCCCCTGCACCAACGCCTCAGCCACACTTTCATTTCCCCTATATTCCTATTCTTAGCTTCACTAGCACGAGGTACTGGAAGCAATCCTGAGATCAATAGACAATGGACAATAGACAATAGGTGCAGAAGTAGGCCATTCGGCCCTTCAAGCCAGCACCGCCATTCAATGTGATCATGGCTGATCATCCCCAATCAGTACCCCATTCCTGCTTTCTCCCCATATCCCCTGACTCTGCTATCTTTTAGAGCCCCATCTAGCTCTCTCTTGAAAGTATCCAGAGAACCGGCCTCCACCACCCTGAGGCAGAGAAATCCACAGACTCACAACCCTCTGTGAGAAAAAGTAGTTTCCTCGTCTCCGTTCTAAATGGTTTACCCCTTATTCTTAAACTGTGGCCCCTGGTTCTGGACTTCCCCAACATCGGGAACATGTTTCCTGCCTCCAGCGTGTCCAAACCCTTAATGATCTTATATGTTTCAATAAGATTCCCTCTCATCCTTCTAAACTCAGCATATGACAGTCCCGCCATCCCGGGAATTAACCTTGTAAACCTACACTGCACTCCCTCAATAGCAAGAATGCCCTTCCTCAAACTAGGGGACCAAAACTGCACACAATACTCCAGGTGTGGTCTCACACGGGCCCTATACAACGGAAGAGGAATCACTACTCTGCAGGTCCTGTTTTTCAGACTTATACACAATTCCGTAAATTCTTGTTGCAGAACTTCCGACCTATATCATCTGTGCCAACATGCACAACAATCCCGGCTGCTCTACCTCACTCTTGAGGGTGACGTGCAGCCGCTCCGTGATGTCCTGGACTCTGGCACCAGGGAGGCAACACACCATCTTGGATTCTCGCCTGCTGCCGCAGTACCTCCTATCCGCACCTCTGACGATGTAGTCTCCCACCACTATGGCTCTGCCTGACGTCACTCTTCCCCGTTGAGCCTCGGCACCACGGTTGGAATCACAGCCCTGGCTACCACTCAATATTGTCGTGTCATCCTTATAACTAATGCCCCCTAATCCAGGCAGTATTCTGTTCTGCATTCTATCGACGTTAAACATTTCCTCGTCTGCTGTTGGTCAATCTTTGAAGTCTGCACAGTTTTGATTATCCATCAAAGTCTATTATTTGCCAGAGGGCTTAAATCATTGTTGGCCAATGGGGAACATTGTAGAACACAAGTGCTTGTCCACCATTCTGAGTAGCATCAGTAACTGTTTTTGGCTACCTGAAGTGTTCAATTACTTTTATTTAACCATGTTTGGATTACCCATCCAAAACACTTACATTGGGATAGTACTCCATCACCAGCATGTACTCTGTTCTATTGTCACTGGATATTCTTTCCTCGCTCACAATGAAACGGGCTACGTTTTCATGCTCCATCATTGGGAGTCTGTATATGTCTCTCTCATTGAGATAATTCTGACGGTTTGAAGCACTGAAGATCTTCACAGCCACTGGGCGCTCATCCAACGACCCTTTATACACAGCACCATACCGACCCCGGCCAATCACCTGGAGATGAATGAAAATTGAACATTTAGTTTCTGTCAAATTGAATTCATTTTTGCCTGCCCCCCTCAAGTCTGCTTTGAAATTGCTGTCTCTCCGGTTCAGCATCAGCCCAATGGTAACTTACTCAAATGGTTACTGACACCATTTCATAGGGATCTGAGCTAGATATTATCTGATAAAATAGTGAAAGGCTTGGATAGAGTGGATGTGGAGAGGATGTTTCCACTTGTGGGAGAGTCTAGGACTAGAGGTCACAGCCTCAGAATTAAAGGACATTCTTTTAGGAAGAAGATGAGGAGGAATTTCTTTAGTCAGAGGGTGGTGAATCTGTGGAATTCTTTGCTACAGTAGCCTGTGGAGGCCATCAGTGGATATATTTAATGCAAAGACAGATAGATTCTTGATTAGTACAGGTGTCAGGGGTTATGGGGTGAAGGCAGGGGAACGGGGTTAGGAGGGAGCGATAGATCAGCCATGATTGAATGAAGGAATAGACTTGATGGGCCAAACGGCCCAATTCTGCTCCTATCTTTGTTCCAGCAAGATCTTATGATATTGCTCTAATTTCCTGAATTTCACAACTACAACCAAGCAGGCAACCCGAGTCACTATTGTTCTTTTTCACTCCCTACCACTTAAACAACTGCTTCAGTGTACTTTATTGATTCCATAATAGCAACTTGCATTTAAGTTTAAGATGGTAAAATTTTGTAGAGTTTAGTTTGGAGATACAGCATGGAAACAGGCCCACCGGAGTCCATGCTGACTAAACATCACCAATTCACCCCAGTTCTTTGTTATCCCAATCTCTGGTTCTCAATGTCTGGAAGAAAATATTTTGAATAGCAAAGGTTGATAAATACAGAGCATAAGTAGAACATTGTCAAGATGGAATATGATGCAAAGAAACAAAAAAGGAGAAATTAGTTATGATGATCTGCAAAATACATTATGAAAGAATGGTGAAAGGATATTTAATTATAATTTTCAAAACAGAAATATATATTAATTTGAGGGGAAATCTTTGTATATACGAGTCAGGGGTTGGAACTGTGACGTGATCTTCAATGCAGGAAAATATTATTCCGAATTATTTTTATTGCAAGCAAATTTAAACAAGTAGTTTGGACAGCTAGGTTCTTTTGAGGACACAATGGCAAAAACAAGATGCCTGACCCTAAGTCAAGCAGTTCCGCAGTATCTTGAGAAATGTTGATAATTGGCTGACATTTACTAGCTTGTAAGTGCTGTGGCACTGGGCTAAATAGATAATGGGTTATTTACCAATATATCGGTTCAGCAGTAGATTACATATATCGAGCAACATTGCAGTTAATTTTTCCCCTAACTCACTGCAACTTGCTAAAAGGGGCTGTTTCAAAGAGATGAACGCATGTCGTGTACAATGAATACAAATTCTCTCTGCTTGAATCTTTGGGGAGCTTAACAGTGAATATACTAGGTGATGGATTGTCCTGCATATCTGACACCTAGCTGAATATGTGTGATGGGTTTCTGATTATGTTGGAAATAAAACAACCAAGTATGATTTTGGGCTCACCAGTATTCAAGTGGATTTTAGTGGCAGTTCTTCACTTTCCAAACTGAGTAACACTATAAGCAGTTATTCCCGAGCTGAAATCAGCTATCCCATATCAATCAGAAATCAAGTTTGGTCTATGATATTGTTTCACTTGGGGAAGCTTTTGCTCAAAGGCATAGAAAAAATACTGTGGGATTTATCTACCTCAAGCAATTTGAGGCTATCCAGGTCAAGGGAAGGCTCCGATGGTGCTGCCTCCATCATGTTCATACTGTGAAGTCCATGCTTCCTGTCTCCTAATTCAAGAAAAATAAGTAAAAAGTTATAAACATGGTAAACTTATCAAGTCAACACTCAATGCTTACATGAGGTGTGTAGAACATGTACATGTTCAGGCAGGGTCCATCTTTTTCTTTCAGTTGGCAATGTCTGCAGAGGACCTGCCTCCTGTTCTATCAGATGTTCCCGCTGGCCTAGTTGACACAACTGGTCTAATTGATTTCCTTCTGGCATATGCAGGAGCATATGCTGATCCAACCAATATG
The DNA here is from genome assembly GCF_028641065.1 of Leucoraja erinaceus. Lineage (NCBI taxonomy): Eukaryota > Metazoa > Chordata > Chondrichthyes > Rajiformes > Rajidae > Leucoraja > Leucoraja erinaceus. Next base: position 34,922,481 of record NC_073383.1, on the reverse strand, counting down.
ATATCTCAACCCGATGGATTAAGCTACACCCATGCTAAGGTTAGAAGACGATTATGCCATGAACAGCATCTTGGAAAGGGCTGTACATTCCTTCACCAAATATCCAAGTGAAATGATCCAGCAAGCATAAATGAATACCAATGAGGAGTGAGAGCCCCTATTTATTTATCTGCCAACAGCAGATGGACGTGGAGACTGACTATCATGGACTATGGCCAACATCGCTGAAAAACAACCTTGGTTCCTGTGACTGGTGCTTAGTCAGCATGCATTCCAATGGTACTTGGTGGTTGGGAGATACCCTCTGATACACCAGAGGGCTACTTGTATGGGAAACCTTTAAAAAGGGCTTGTGTTCATGATATATGTCTCCTTGACCAGTGATTCGGGTGCATGCTTCTTTAATGGACTGAGGCAGCTAAATGGCTAGTCAGCTTCTCATCAAGACTCAAATACTTTTCATTATGGTATGACAAATGGAAAAGCTGTCATGCTGCAGCGGTACTTGGAGACAGGCAAATTAAGAGGAAATGTTAGTTAACATTGAGTAATGTATCGTCTTCTGGTTTATCTTGGTAGAGATAGTGTAACAACTGCAAAATCTAATCTTATGAAGGAGATTTTGACATATGACCTTGATACTACAGGTGCACAACCTTTTATCCGGTGTTCCGGAAACCGAAAAACTCCGAAAACCGGCCATCTTTTCCAGATGTCGTCTGCACACCAAAGCTCGTGTTTGGCGCCAAACTTGACCCGAAACAACCCACGGTCAACCCAGGTCTGTACTACTGTAGCGGCTGCCTCCTCCCCAGACCGGGAGACGCTTAAACATCTGTAAATCATTGCTTAAATGTTAGTCAGTTAGTTTGGAGGGCTTTTATGTGAAGGGGGGGTGAAGGGGTAAACTTTAATTCTTAGTCCCCTACCTGGTCGGAGAGGCGGGGAGCGGTCAATGCCTTACCGGGTCGCCGTGCAGAAAGCTCCGCAGCGCTGTGGCCGGTGGGGCTGCGGGCAGCGCCAGTTGTAGCTCCGACGGTGGCAACTCTACCCCTGGCTGTGAAGCGCTACAAATCCAGCGCGGCCCGCGGCCCGCGGCCGGACGCCCCAGCTCCGCGAATGTCGGGAGTCGGCGGCGTCGCAGCGCTGGGATACCAGCGGGGAGCGGGCAATGCCTTACCGGGTCGCCGGGCGGCAAGCTCCGGAGCGCTGTGGCCGCCGACTCCCAACGTTCACGGAGCGTCGCTGGATTTGGAGCCGCGCAGCCAGGGGTAGAGTTGCCGGGGTCGGAGCTCCAACCGGCGCCGCCCGCGGCCGGACGGAGCCCCCAGCTCCGCGAGGTTGGGAGTCGCCGACCAGGTAGGGGACTAAGAATTAAAGTTTCCACCTTCACCCCTACTCCACCACCACCACATAAAATCCCTCCAAACTAACTGACTAACATTTATGCAATGATTCTCCCGGTCTCCGGGGAGGAGGCAGCTGCTCCAGACTTTTCAAGCCGCCCGCGCTACCTACCTAACCTACGCTAAAAATCTTCCATTCGGAAATCCGAAAATGTCCAAAATCCGACAAGTGTCTGGTCCCAAGGCTTTCGGATAAAAGGTTGTGCACCTGTACAATGAAAAGCATGCAAGGACATTCATGTCCAAATTGCATGAAAATGTTACAATTTGTTGACTTAAAGGCCCAAGCTACTGTTTGCCCACTACAGGTCCACGGCTCATTGGAACACCTGGATAAGAAAGATACCTTTGTCAGACTCCTATTCATAGACTACAGCTCTGCTTTCAACACCAGTATCCCATCCAAGCTCATCTCCAAACTCGAGGAACTTGGGAGTCAGCACTCGCCTCTGCAACTGGATCCTTGACTTCCTGACCAATAAACCACAATCAGTAAGGATAGGTACCAAATTATCCTCTATGATAATCCTCAACACTAGTTCCCCGGAAGGATCAGTTCTCATCCCCCTATACACGTACGGCTGTGCAGTTAAATACTGATCCAACTCAATTTACAACTTCGCAGACGACATTGGATATCAAATAATGACGAGACGGAGTACAAGAAGGAGATCGGGAAGCTCGTAAACTAGTGCCAAGACAACACCCTCTCCCTCAATGTCAGCAAGACAAAAGAGTTTGCAATTGACTACAGGAAGAGAAGCGGTGCACACAGTTCAGTAGACATTGAGAGTGCCGAAGTAGAGATGGTTGAAAACGTCAAGGCGTTAGGAATAAATATCACCAGCAATGTGTGCTGGAACTGCCACATCGAAGTTATGACCAATAAAGCACACCAATGCCTCTACTCCCTTAGAAGGCGTAGGAAGTTCAGCTTGCCCCAAGAACCCTCACCAATTACTCAGAAAGCTTTTATCAGTATGGTTTAGGAATATGTCCATCTCAGACCGCAAGAAATTGCAGAGAATTGTGGACGTGGCCCAGATCATCAAGCAAACCAACCTCCCTTCCATTGACTCCATCTATATGTCATGCTGCCCTGGCAAGGCCACCAGCATAATCAAGGCCCAGTCTCACCCTGGTCACTCCCTCGACTCCTCTTTCCTATCAGTCAAGAGGTACAGAAGTTTGAAAAGGCATACATCCAGATTCAGGGACAGTTTCTACCCAGCTGTTATCAGGCAACTAAACCATCCTCTCACCAGCTAGAAAACGGTCCTGACCTTCCATCTACCTCATTGGTAACCTTTGAACTATCTTTAATCGGACTTTATTGCATTTAATCCTACGCTAAATGTTATACCCTTGCTTGATTGTAATCATGTATAATCTTTTCGCTGATTGGATAGCATGCAACAAAAGCTTTGCACTGTATCTCAGTTTACATGACAGTAATAAACTAAACTAAAGCTAAAACATTAAAACTATCTGACTATCAGTCTGAAGAAGGGTTTCGGCCCGAAACGTCGCCTATTTCCTTCGTTCCATAGATGCTGCTGCACCCGCTGAGTTTCTCCAGCATTTTTGTATACCTTAAAACTATCTTTCAGTTTTAGAACTACCTCTCAGTTAAATAAAACAAATCAAAATATAACTAAATAATGTTTTGTAACTAGCCCTGTAACCAATGCTAGCAAGAGTCTCCTGGAGAGATCTGGTCATCTTTAATGTTAGGGATTGTTAGAATGATGAAACATGCTTCATTGTCTGCGGCCAGACCCATCTCTCAATGCAATTGTAAAAAGAAAGCTTTTCATAGAAACATTCAGGATTTACCAGAATGTCAATTTCAGTAACTACAGAGCAAAGAGCTGGAGAGGCAGATATAGTGAGTGAGGAAGAGCGGGCATGAGGGAGGGCATGCGTGAGGGGAAGAGAGAGAGAGAGAGAGGTTCATAAGTCATAGGAGCAGAATTAGGCCATTTGGCTCATCGTCTACTCGGTCATTCAATCATGGCTGATCTATCTTTCCCTCTCAACCCCATTCTCCTACCTTCTCCCCAAAGCCCTTGGCACCATTACTAATCGAGAATCTGTCAATCTTTGCCTTAAAAACACCTAATGACGGCCTCCACAGCTGTCTAACGCAATGGATTTCACAGATTCACCACCTACTGACTAAAAAAAAGTCCTCCTCGTCTCCTTTCATAGAAACAGAAAGATAGGTGCAGAATTAGGCCATTCGGCCCTTTGAGCCAGCACCGCCATTCAATATGATCATGGCTGATCATCTAAAATCAGTACCTTGTTCCAGTTTTTTCCCTATAACCCTTGATTCCTTTAGCCAAGAGCTAAATTTAACTCTCTTGACAACATCCAGTGAATTGGTCTCTGCTGCCTTCTGTGGCAGAGAATTCCACAGATTCACAATTCTCTGGGTGAAAACGTTTTTCCTCATCTTAGTCCTAAATGGACTACCCCTTATTCTTAAACTGTGACCCCTGGTTCTGGACTCCCCCAACATCGGGAACATTTTCCCTGCATCTACCGTGTCCAATTCTTTAAAAATGTTATATGTTGCTGTAAGAATCCCTCTCATCCTTCTAAATTACAATGAATTCAAGTCCAGTCGACCTATTCTTCCATCATATGTCAGGCCCACCTTCCCAGGAATTAACCTAGTAATCCTACACGGTACTCCCTCAATAGCAATAATGTCCTTTCTCAAATTAGGAGACCAAAATTGCACACAATACTCCAGGTGCGATCTCACCAGGGTCTCCCCGGGATCATTCTTGTAAACCTCCTCTGGACCCTCTCCAACACCAGCACATCCATCCTCAGGTATGTGGCCCAAAATTGCTCACAATACTCCAAATGTGTCTGACCAGTGGCCTACAACATCTTAGCATTACATCTTGGTTTAATCCTATCGGAATAAATGCTAATATTGCATTTGCCTGCCTTACTAGCAATTCAACTTGCAAATTATCCTTTATGGAATCCTGCACCAACACTCCCAAATCCCTTTGCACCTCCGATTTCTAAATCCTCACCCCATTTAGAAAATAGTCTACACCTTTACTCCTACTGCTAAAATTCACGATTGCACACTTTGCTACGCTGTATTCCATCTGCCTCTTATTTGCCCACTCTCCCAACCTGTCCAAGTCCTTCTGCAGAATCTCAGCTTACTCTACAAACCCCTGCCCCTCCAACTACCTTCATATCATCCGCAAACTTAGCCACAAAGCCTTCAATTCCCTCATCCAAATCACTGATATATAACGTGATAGAGTAGCGGCCCCTGCATCGCCCCCTGCTGAACACCACTCGTCACTGGCAGCCAACTAGAAAAAGCCACATTTATTCCCTTACTTTGGCTTCTGCAATTCAGCCAACATTCTATCCATGCTAGTATCATCCATCTAATACCATGGGCTCTAATTTTCTTTAGCAGCCTCACTTGCAGCATCTAATCAAAGGCCTGAAAATCCTGGTAAAGCACAACCATTGACTCTCCTTTGTCTATCCTGCTATTTACTTCCTCAAAGAATTCCAAGTACTGAGAAACCTCATCCTTTATAATGGACTCTAAAACCTTACTAACCGCTGAAGTCAGGCTAACCGACTATAGTTTCCCCTCTGTTGCTTCCCTCCGTTCTTGAACAGCGGAGTAACATTTGCAAATTTCCAGTCCTCTGGGATCACTCCTGACTAGTAATTCTTCAAACATCATCAACTCATCATCAGTGAGAAAGCAACTATGGGAAATGAGGAAAAATAGAGGGTGAGGATGATAATGTCAGTCGTTCAGAAGGCTAAAGAGCCGACCATGACTATACCCCACAATAATATTGTGCCTGGGAGGTACACTCATAGGCAGACCATCCAAGGTGGCATGATCCAGTCTTCCTGAAAATGCTCAAGGAAGGTCTAAGCTCAGCCCAACAGATAGTCTGAGACTTGGAGATAACAGTGGGATCCAGTTACTCTGTAGTAGTGCCATGTGTTGGGGGCCAGGGAAATAGATTGGAGGAGAGAGAAGAGAGGTCACTACATGGCGGTTATGGATGCACCCGCAATGAATGCAGACAGAGATAATTTGCTTTGCGTGTCATCGACCAAGGCACTTAGAGAGGAACACCTGCACTAAATATAGAAAACCAAAGATGATGATGAGTGACAGCAGTGGGGTCCCAAGCCCTAGTTAGAGGCAGTCACCTAACAAGGGAGGAACGACAGAACAGCACAGCACAGGAACAGGCTCTTCAGCCCACAATATCCGTGCCGAACATGATGCCAAGTTAAACTAATGTCCTCTACCTGCACATAATGTATACTTACCATTCCCACCACTTTCAGTATTAAAAAAACATACCCTGCACATTTCCTGAAAACATTGCTCCTCTCACTTTAAAACTATCCCCTCTAGTCCTTGACATGTCCACACTTGGGTAAAGGTACTGACTTTCCATCTATGCCTCTCATAATTTCACATACTTCTATTAGGTCTCCTCTCAACCTCCAACTTGAAGACGGTGTGTGAATCGCCTATCAAAGCAGGTGGAAGCCACAGGTGAACTCTCTATTCACAGACATTGCTGACCAGGTTATAGAACTGCTAAAGACAGCGTCTAGATCAGGCAAATAGCTGGCAGTGGCCCCTTCATCAGCCTTGGTCACCCATGAATGCATAGTTGTAATTGTACAGGTTGGCAATGCAACATGTTAATGATACGGGGCTTCAGCATCAATAATTGACCTATCTTTGCCAACCACTAGAGTGTGTAATATAACATATGTAGGAGGGAAAACAATCAGGGCAGAGAGAAGTGAGTTTCAAGGACTTGAGATAGAAGCAATGCATCTTCCAGTGGATTTCCGTGCATACCGGATATATATTTATATAAATACATCTATACCCAGAATCAGCATATCATCCTGGGTATAGATATATTTAAGGAGACAGATACTATTATAAACTCATGGAAGGGAAAGAATAGATGGGCAAGTCAGTGTCACCAAACATGTAAAACTCACACAGCAGACAATATGGCAAATGTAGCCACAACAGCCCCAATCAGCAGGGTCTGGAGCCAAAATTATGTGTGTGGATGATATTGGCAGTTCCCAGGGCTACAGGCCAATCATAAACAATACTGTGAGCAGTTTAGAATAGACAATTTGAATAGAAGAACCATCCAAATCCACACCCATACGCAATCCATACGAAATAAAGGATATCCTGGAAGGATATGTTTTAATAAAACAAATAGGCTTTATAATCCAAGTCTAGTCACGGATCAGAAATTAGCATGTGGGAAAGCTTGGAAATGGTTGGAATTTTGATTGATGCGAGGATGTTTGAATATTTGCTTCTACATGAACAATAACCTCCAACATTCTTTCATTTAAAGCCCCAAAGTTTGAAAGAAATTCATAAAGTGTGTAGGATTAAACTGTTTTGTCAAGTATTTAAACCTTGTTTGTTAAATTTGTAAGATGTTTAAATATTAATCCTATTCTTCAAGGAAATAAATGTGACAAGGAATATATATTCTGCTATTTTATGCTTTAAGAGTCAGTGTCTCTTTAAAAAGCAGTGTGAATGCACCAGTTACAAAGAACCCCACCCATGCATCCATTGTTTTCCTTTATTCTTTGCAATATATTTAAGTTTTCCACTGTGGAAACAATGTATTAAAATTTTTATCAGTTAATTGCAAAGATTCTGAAAGCAGAACTGCGCTAACATGGAATTCTTTATTTTAAATAGTATTTAAATTTGTGTTCTTATATTTCTTTCCTTTTCTTTGAATGTGATGGGAGAGTGAATAAGGCCCAGATTCCACACTGGCCATGTGGAATCCAGGTTAATGTATTACGCATATAAGTATCTCTAATTCTGATTATGAGATTCACACATTTTAGAAGAACCATTCTGGGAGATTGATGAGTATATCATTAAATTGGGAACTTGACATTCATATATTGGGTGATACATTGGTACAACTGGGGAGTAATCTTAAATGTTGCTTTACTTAATATGAATGTATAAAAGGTGAAAAGATATTGTCAATTTTAAGTTTTAGAGTTAATTTGTTTTGATGCAAGTACACTGCTTACCTTGTAACATGTAAATGAACAGTCAGGATTCAGTCATACCGGTTGCTCAGAATGCAAATATCTAAAGTAACTGAAGTTCAGCATTTGTGCAAATGTAGTTCTCCTCCTAACAATTGTTTGTGCTGAATAAAGATCTTCTGCAGCTCCATGTGCCTCATTCAAAGTCATAACATGCAAGTGCTGACATTTGATTACATGGGCACCAGCATTGTTCATAAAGTAATTATCCTTCATTTCACTGTGGATCACAATCAAGTTAATTTCCCCTCTTCCACAACAAAATGCACATGCTTTAAAAAAGTAGCTATCAAGAGAGATGCTTATGTTGATGATCAGCTCTCTGACCCAAGGACACTGAGGTCAAGTAAAGTACCCATTGTAAACTGGTGGCTACTGAATGCAGAGCTGAACAATGGGACAAAGAAGACACTTTCACAGCTAAATAAAACTCAATGTTGACAGTAATCAGAGCAGATTAATCTCATATACGTTACATACTGACCTTTGATCAACAATAATGATTGGTGGATTTAACTCCTATAGCAGGGTGACCAAAACTGAACACAATACTTCAACTGTGGCCTCACCAACATGTTATACAAGTGCAACTAGCATCCCAAATTCAATACCCACTGCCGTTACTGATGAAGACAATCATTTCAAAAGCCTTCTTCACCAACTGTCTTCCTTGGTGCCATTTTCAGGATCTATGCACGTACCCCTCGGTCCTTCAGTTCTACAACACTCCCCAGAGCTCTACTATTCACTGTGAAAGTCTCACTCTGTTTACTAACTTCCCAAAATGCAACATGCTCACCAAACTGGTAATTTTGCCAACTTGTTATATTGTCTACAATACCATCTATTTTATTGTCATCTGCAAACCTACTAACCATGCCTAATATATTATTCTCAACCAGATCATTAAAGAGATGTCAAACAACAATGGGCCCAGCACCAATTCCTGAAGCATACCACTAGACACAGATCTCCAGACTGAGTAACACTTCCCCTTCACTCTCTGCTTCCTATCATCAAGACACATTTCTATACTATACATTAGCTCTCCCTGGATCCCACGTGATCTAACCTTCCAAAGCAACCTACCACGCAGGGTCTTATCAAAGGCCTTGCTGAAGTTCATATAGACTACAACTACCACCTTGCCCTAATCAACCTATAAGGTTACTTCTTCAAAAAACTCAATCAAATTGTGGCACAGTGGTGCAACGGAAGAGTTCCTGCCTTACAGTGCCAGAGACCCGAGTTCGATCCTGACTATGGGTGCTGTTTGTATGGAGTTTGTATGTTCTCCCCTTGACCTGCATGGGTTTTCTTCAGGAGCTCCGGTTTCCTCCCACACTCCAAAGAGATACAGGCCTGTCGGTTAATTGGCTTGGTAAATTGTAAATTGTTCCTAGTGTGTGTAGGATAGTGTTAGTGCGCGGGGAACGCTGGTTGGCACAGACTCGGCGGACCAAAGGGCCCATTTCCATACTGCAACTCTAAGCTAAATAACATTCCAGAGAGGTGATCTCTCAGACACTAAGCAGTGCTGACTATCCCTATTCAACAACTGTCTATCCAAATGCATCTATATCTTATCCCTCAGGATCCTCTCCTGTAACTCACCGACCACAGGTGTCGGGCTTAGTAGTTGCAGTTCCCATACATTTCTTTGATGACCTTCTTAAATAAAGGTACAACATTAACCACCATCCAGTCATCCAGGACATCACTCGTGGGTAACATTGATGCATATAACTCAGTCAGGGCTCGCACATTTTCTAACTTTCCACAGTGATAGGAAGTAGATAAGGAACTTAAGCCCCTGTCCCACTTAGGTGATTTTTTTCGGCGACTTGGCTGTTTTCACATGTTCGCGGGGTGACGCCTGTATGTTCGTGAGTAGTCTCCTCAGGTTGCCTAAAGAGTCGTAACGTTTTTCTGGTCGCGGCTGGATTTTGAAATGTTCAAAACTTTTCAGTGACTGTGGGCTTGACGTAGCTTGTCTTCTCCTGTTGTAGGTTGTATGTCGTAGGTTGTCGCCAGGATGACGCAGGTTGTTGCCGGGTGCTGACTTCGGTGAATTCCACTGGCGACTACCTACGTCAACCGGCGACAGGTACAGGCGCTGAATTGTCTTCAGTTGTCGCCGACAGGGTCTTTGATCGTCACGGGTGGACGTAGGTTGACGCCTGTGTGGTCGTAGGTTGGCGTAGGTCGGCGTCCTAAGTCGCGATGATTGGGTCACCGGTTGTCGGGCTGCTTGCTGTAGCTTGACGTCGACTAGGTGGTAGGTTGGCATAGACATTGTCGTAAGGGAGGTCCAGTCGCCGATTTTTCGGCGACCTGCTACGACTGTGACAGTCGCCAGCAGTCGCCGAAAAAAGCGCCTACGTGGGGCAGGCCCTTTAGTGGTACAGGTAGGAGACAGAAAACTTCGTAGCAACCTTTACCTTGTTATCGAATTCAGGAAATAAGGTGGAGTATATGCCCAAATCAGCATCAATGAGGCCGAAGTGGAAATTGAGTCATAGATGGCTGAGAGATTCACGTTCCATGGTGTAAATATTATCAACAATCTGTCATGGACCGACCACATTGAAGCTACAGCCAAGAAGGCACACTAACACCTCCACTTCCTCAAGAAAATGTAGCATGTCTCCAATGACTCCTACAAATTTCTACAGAAGCACCATAGAAAGCATACTGTCGGGTTGCATCACAGCATGGTATGGGAACAGCTCTGCCCATGACTACAAACAATTGCAGAGTTGTAGATGCAGCCCAGTCCATCACACAGACCAGACTCCGCAACATTGATTCCTTCTACACTTCTTTCCCCTTTCACTTTAAACCTATGTCCTCTGGTTCTTGATACCCCTCCCTGTTTGGGTAAAAGACTCTGTGCAGCTACCCTATCTATTACCCTCATGATTTTCTCCAACTCTGTAAGACCACCTCTCATCCTCCTGCATTCGAAGGAATACAGTCCTAGCCTGCCCAACTTCACCCTTTTACTCAGGCCCTCAAAGTCCTGGCAACATCCTCATAAATCTTCTCTGCACTCTTTCCAGCTTAATACCACATTTCCTGCAGCAGGATGACCAAAGCCGAATACAATACTCCAAATGTGATCTTAGCGACATCTTGTACAATGTAACATAACATCCCAACTTCTATACTCAATACTCTAACTGATGATGGCCAATGTACCTAAAGCCTTCTTAACCACCCTTTCTACATATGATACCACTGTCAATGAACTATGTACCTGCATGCCTAGATCTCTCCATTCATTGTGAAGGTCCTGCCCGGGTTTGACTTCTCAAAATGCAATATCCCCTACTTATCTGCATTAAACATTCCTCAGCCCACTTGACCAACTGATCAAGATCCTGCTGTAATTTCTGATAACCATATTTGCTCTCAATGGTATAACCCACTTTAGCCTCATCTGCAAACTTGAAATAGCCTGTTTGCATGCTGTATCTTTCCATCAAAATTCAATTCAATCAAGACACAGAACTTGAAAGTGCGCACCACCAGTCTCAGGAGACCGAGGAAACTCGGCATTTCTCCACTGACTTACAAACTTCTACAGATGCACCGTAGGAAGCATTCTGTCAGGTTGCATCAACCCTTGTTTGAGGATAGCTCCGCTCAAGGACATAAGAAACTGTAGAGGATTGTGGATGTTGCACAGTCCATCACACAGACCACTCTCCATCATTGATTCCATCTACACTTCACGCCCCCTGAAAAGCAACCAACACAATTAATTAATTTATGCATCTTCTTCTCCCCTCTCCGATTAGGCAGAAGGTGCATAAGCTTGAAAGTGCACATCACCAGACTGCGGAACAGCGTCTTCCCCTCAGTTATCAGGCTTCTGCATGGTCCTTCCATAAGCTAGGATAATATCTGATTCTCCTCATTCTTATTGGATTTTCTTTTTGGAACTGTGGCACTACAATGCCGAGATTTATGTTCTGCACTTTGCACCTTTCCCTTCGCAAAACATGTAAATAATTATTTTCATTGTACTTCAGTGCATGTAACAATAATAAACCCGATCAGGCTCTGGAGATTTCTTTAGATCTGGTTCTGATATCAAGAAATATTGCATCATTTTAAAGGAGGTTAGAAATTTTGGAGCTAATTGCTTTCATATCTTGCTTTCATAGTTGTTAGTTTTCCTAGACTAGCACAGATAAGTCTCCAAGCTGTTCCTGAGTTCTGGAAGAACTGAAACTAGAGCTTTCAGAACATCAGTTTGGCTGGGAGCAGAAGCAGAAAATCTATTCAATTCACTCTTACATTTCTTCAATTGAATTAAGCTAACTCAGCAAAAGCAAAATCGGATCTGGCAACCACATGGTTTTATGCGATGTATTCCACGTTAAGAAGTGATATGATTACATCCATGCATATTTGTCTGGCTGATCTGAATCTGTATCTCATGTTCAGAATGTGTGATTTAACCCCTACATGGCAGGCTAGAAATGTAGCAGTATTTTCTTTCTCAGCCATTGATATTGGATTGGACATAGATCCTTGCACCTTGAAAAGTAGATATGCATCATTAATAATGAGGCTTGCATTCTGAATGTTCATGGGCTGTATTTACTGAAACATATCCAATATCCATTCTCTCCATAGTGGGAACTATTTTTACTTTGAACACCCTATGGAATTACATTCTGCTGGCACTTCGCATCATTCCATACATTAGAATAATTTGCCCAGAGATTTGGGAATATGCTTACCAACATTACATAATAATCATGTACAACCTAGTGAAGCTACATATTGACAAAATGCCTTGCACAATGGAATAGAGGTGTCATTAAGGAGAAGAGAGGTTTGGAGAGAATGGCATCAAATTTGTAGATTATGCCAAAACAAAAAAGTAAAAGTAATTCTTCAGCAGACCAAAATGATATTAATGAGACAGCAAATGAGCTAAAATATGGCCTATGGAATTCAATGGTACTAAAAGAGGGACTGAAACAAAAGACATCTATAATTCACTCTGAATGGAATAGGCCGTGGGCAGAACATTGAAAATGTGTCTAGAATTTAACTTTCATGACCCATGTCTGGTATCTACTGAAATTTGGCATAGATTTAGATAAAATATAATTGAGAAGGAATTCATAACTCGTCGGTGCGAGAAGTTGCACTAAAAGTAAGCGCCATCTAGTGCTCAATGCTCATATTACTATGGGGAGCCTAATTCCGTGCTGTGGTCTATTTAAACCATGTTTTATTATACCATATAAATGTATAATAATATATGGTTTAAATAGGAATTAGGCTCCCCATAAAGTAATATGAGCATTGAGCACTAGATGGCGCTTACTTTTTCAATCTAATTTTCTAATTAGCTCAATATATATATGACTGGAGATGTAAAATTAATATAATGAATATAATTGTGAGTGTGCATGTTGAGTGAGACTGCCAGAGGTCCCAGAGGGCAGATCCTGTGCGTTCACCCGTTTACTGAACCCCACTGACTGCCAGTGTGCAGAGTGGGGGTCACGGCCATAGTGGGACTGGGGCAGTGCCAGGCTGGGGGAAGGCTAAGGCATCTTCCACTGAGAGGAAAATGCCTAACCCTAACCCGCCCCCCTTCCAGAGCTGCCCACGGTTGGAGCTGGAGCCGCTTTGGGACCGGCTGTGGGCTCCGTACGTGTGGCCGCTCAGCACGTCCACCTTGGCCAGCATGCCCTTCTGGATCATCAGCAGCAGCCCACCTGACGCCACGATCACACCGAATGTCAACATGGTGGGGAGCAGCAATGCCCACACGCAGCCCGGGCTGCCTTCAGCACCGCCATAGCGCCGGCTCCGTCAATCCGCCCGCACGCTCGCTGCAACACTGGCGGGTGGACAGCCCAACCGACCCCTCATTGCACACACGGGCCGGCCGACAACCCAACCGACCCCTTGCAGCACCCATCGGCCTACCAACAGCCCAACCAACCCCTCGCAGCACCCACTGACCAGCCGACAGCCCGACCGACTGACTGACCCGAACCCTAACCCTAGCTCTACATTTTTATTTATCAATTTTATTTAACAGTTCACATCATAACTTTACAAAGATAAATCAGTTGTAAAACAATATTATCAGCAAGGATAGCATTACCTTTATTCCTTTGGAAACCTTGCTATTGTTTTGATGTTATTAAGAGGCAGCCATGATCCCAGTGTGCTCGCTGCCTCGCTAGCATGAAACAAAGATTGGTCAATTGGCGTGCGACTCAATGTCATACGTGCTTTGATTGGACAATTACTGGACAAGTCGGACAATTCGGGAAATTGAAGGTTTTTCTCATTTTTTATAAATATGTGCAGGTTTTGTTCTTGACGAGTTTCAGGTATGATTTCTATAATATTTTTACATAATATGTTATAAATACAGGTAGATACGTGATTTGGGTCACAAAATGAAACAAAAAAGCACCTCGGCCCACGGTCTAGAAGTATGTTGCGTGCTTTGTAAGAGGTGACATATTGAGGCTAGAGGTTTTATTAAAGTCAGGCCCTAGGACAATGAAGCAGTTTAAAAAAGCTGATGGCAAATGCAATTTTATCATTTTAGAATACAAAAGCCACATGTTAATGAGGTAAAAGCTGAACGCTGTGTGGAGGGTAATACACAAGATGGAATGGATGAGGTGGATGTTTTACACCCACTTTGTGACTGCTGTGAATTGTATAATAAACTAGACAAAGTGGGACTCGTTGTGGCCCAGCATCACACGGGAGGGCTGGTCACCAACGCAATATTCCGCCTCTCCACCAATTCCAATCATGCTCGCCAGTGGGGGGGGGGGGGGGGGGGGGGGGGGGGGGGGGAGCTGTCTGTTGCGCTAGTACAGGTGCTGCGGGCCGAAGGTACTGGTTTCGTACAGTTTTGATCTCCAAATCTGTGGAAGGACATTATTGCCATAGAGGGAGTGCAGAGAAGGTTCACCAGACTGATTCCTGGGATGTCAGGACTGTCTTATGAAGAAAGACCGGATAGACTTGGTTTATACTCTCTAGAATTTAGGAGATTGAGAGGGGATCTTATAGAAACTTACAAAATTCTTAAGGGGTTGGACAGGCTAGATGCAGGAAGATTGTTCCCGATGTTGGGGAAGTCCAGGACAAGGGGTCACAGCTTAAGGATAAGGGGTAAATCCTTTAAAACCGAGATGAGAAGAACCTTTTTCACACAGAGAGTGGTGAATCTCTGGAACTCTCTGCCACAGAGGGTAGTCGAGGCCAGTTCATTGGCCATATTTAAGAGGGAGTTAGATGTGGCCCTTGTGGCTAAGGGGATCAGAGGGTATGGAGAGAAGGCAGGTACGGGATACTGAGTTGGATGATCAGCCATGATCATATTGAATGGCGGTGCAGGCTCAAAGGGCCGAATGGCCTACTCTTGCACCTAATTTCTATGTTTCCAGAGGGCTAGTATAGACATTGTGGACCAAATGGATTCTTAGGCTGGCAGCCAACTGTTGCAACGATCTTAAAAGCCAAGCCAAGGCAAACAATTGGGCTGCAGCCACCTGACAACCAAATTTCATTTTGTGAACACAAACATTTAAAAAAGGCAAGGCAAACAATTGGGCTTACGCCACTTTACAGCCGCATCGAGGGGACTCACTGTGGAGTAGACGTGCATTCAGTGTTATTAGCAGCTCAGAGAGCCGTGACCCTCTCGCTTCCTGGAGGGTCACGTGAGAGACTGAGTGAGGGACTACACTTCCACGTTTTATAGACCCTCCCGACTGCCGCCAGTGGGGGCAGCAGAGAGAATGGCAAATTTATTAAAAACATTAATATTTCTCTGATTTTTCATTGATGGGAAAAATCTTCCGGTCCCAGAAGGCGGAGGGGGGCTCTGAGTGAGGTGGCCAAAAATGACGGCCGTAGGTGGTGGCATTCTCTAGGAAATCGCAGCACAGTGGGCCAAAAGCGGTCAAGATCAGACTTTTAGTAATATAGATAAATGTATTTGGTATGTTAGGAAATAGAATGGTACATCACAGGAACAGGCCCATAACATCTGCGCTGAATATGATTCCAAGATAACCTAATCTCATTTGACTGCACATGATCCATATTCCATGTGCCTATCTAAAAGCCTCGTAAATGCCATTATATCAGCCTCTACCACCACCATTGACAGCGCATTTAAACAACCACCATCCTCTGTGTAAAAAGCACCACATATATCCTTTAAACTCTGCCCCCCTCATATCAAGATATGCCCTCTGATTTTTGACATTTTCACCTTGCGAAAAATGTTCTGACCGTCACCCCTATCTAAGCCTCTTGTAATTTTAAATATAATTTTCACATATTTTGATACACTTTCACATAAACCTTTGTAATGACTCATTGAATATATGCATGCCACAGCTGCTACTGAGAAATAAACATCAGGAAGTTTTAGTCATTTTCCAGCCACTGGGTGTGGTAGAATTGGTATTGGCGCCGCAGGAAAGGGAGAGTCAAACAAAAGATCTCCTGAATCATTTGCTCCTGATCATTATCCAGTAACTAACACTGCAGAGTTCTAACATGTGGGGAAATGTCAATGTCCCCCCCCCCCACCCTACATGGAAATAAAGGGCAGATACTCACTCTAAGTGTACCCATGAAAAAAGGCTGTTTGGGTGAGGTCTAGAAGGCAACCAACATTTGTGGAATTACACTCCACCAAAAGTCACTGCCTAAGGAAGGAGATAGTGGAGTGGGAGGGTGTTTAAACAAAGATTTGATAAGGCCTGTCATAAATCATACAGCACAGAAACAGGGCCTTTGGCCCAACACTCCAATGCTGACCAAGATGCCCCAGCTCTCTAGTCCCACCTGCCAGTGCTTAGCCAATTTCCTCTAAATCTTACCTATCCATGTCCCTGTCCAAATTATTTTAGAGTTATAAGAGTCACACAGCAGGGAAACAGGCCCCTCAACTTAACTTGCCTATCAAGATGCCCATCTATACTAGTTCCACCTACCGCATTTGGCCCATATCCCTCTAAAGCTTTCCAATTCATGTACCTGTCCAAATGTCTTTTAAATATGTTGTTATCGTACCTGCCTCAACTACCTCCTTAGGAGGCTCATTTCGCATAACCATCAAGTTCCCCTTAAATCTTTACCTTAAATCTCTCCTTAAACCCGTCTTCTGGTTCTTTATCACCTCACTCTTTATAAAAGACTCTGCATCAACCCTATCTATTCCACTCATGATCTTATTATACCTCCATACGATCAATCCCATTCTCCTGCACTCCAAGGAATAAACTTCCTGCTCAATCTCTCCCTATAACTCAGGCCCAAGTCCTGGCAACATCCTCATAAATCTTCTCTGTGCTTTTTCTTGCTTAACAACATCTTTCCTATAATTGAAACTGAACGCACTACTCCAACTGTGGCCTCACCAGCGCCTGTACAGCTGTAACATAACATCCCATCTTCTATACTCAATACCCTAAATGATGAAGGCCAATATGCCGAATGCCTACTCAACCACCCTATCTAACTGTGATGCCACTATCAAGAAACTATGTACCTGTACTCCAGATCCCTCTGCTCTACAACACACCCCAGAGCCTTGCCATTCACTGTAAAGGTCTTGCCCTGGTTTTACTTTCCAAAATGCAACACTTCCCACTTATCAGCATTAAACATTTCTCAGCCCATTTGCCCAACTGATGAAGCTCCTGCTGTAATTTTGATAACCAGTGTCAGTTAGTGTCAGACATCACATTCATGGTAGGAAGCAGAGAGTGGAGGTGGTAGGTTGTTTTTCAAACTGGAGGCCTGTGACTAGCAGTGTGCCACAGGGATCGGTGCTGAGCCCATTTTTATTTGTCATCTATATCAACGATTGAATGAGAATGTACAACGCCATGATTTGTAAGTTTGCAGGTGACGCTAAAATAGTTGGTATCGTAGGCAGTGCAGGTGGTTATCAAGAATTTCAGTTGGACCTTGATCAGATGGACAAGTGGGCTGAGCAATGGCTAATGGAGTTTAATTTAAGTGTGAGGTATTGCATTTTGGTAAGTCAAACCAGAGCAGGATTTTCACACTGAACAGTAGAGCCCCTAGATGTGTTGAGGAACAGAGGGTTCGAGGAAAACAAGTATTGTACCCTGAAGGAGGCATCACAGGTAGATGAGGGTGGTGAAGGTGTTTTTTGGGCACGTTGGCCTTCGTCAGTCACGGAATTAAGCAAATAATTTGGGACGTTGTGTTACAGTTGTACAATATCCAGGTGAGGCCTCACGGAGTATCATGTTCAGTTTTATTCACCCGACTTGAGGAAAGATGCCATTAAGCTGAAAACGGTGCAGAGATTTTAGAGGATGTTGCCAGGACTCCAGTGCCCAAGCTATAGAAGCTAGGACGTTATTCTTTGGAGCACAGGAGGCTGAGGGTGATCATATAGAGGTGTACAAGATCATGAGGGGAACAGATAGGATTATGGCACCTTCACGTTGGTTTTGCATACATCTTGTCACCGCTGGCCACTCGTCAGCAGCCTCAGGAGAAGGTCCAGCCACAAGAGCTCAATATCAACTCCAAGGTCAGATGCACTAATTGGTCTTATCTGCACATGAGTTATGATTGGTGAGAATATAGGTAAAAGAGACTTCTGGAATAAACGTGACACAAGGTGTCTGGCTCAGCTAAGTATCGCCTTTGCTTTCTGTCGTGGCATTCAGTAGATCTTACAGCATGAATGCGGAGAGTCTTTTTCCCAGGGTAGAGGATTCAAAAACTAGAGGGATTGGTTTAAGGTGAGAAGGGAAAGATTTAATAGGAATATGAGGGGCAACGTTTTCACAAAGAGGGGCTAGTTATATGGAAAGAGTTGTCAGAGGAAATAGCCGAGGTAAGTACAATAACAACATTTAAAAGACATTTGTACATAAGAATGCAGTTGTAGAGGGTCTTGGTGAGACCACACCTGGAGTATTGTGTACAGTTTTGGTCTCCTAATCTGAGGAAAGACAATCTTGCCATAGAGGGAGTACAGAGAAGATTCACCAGACTGATTCCTGGGATGTCAGGACTTTCATATGAAGAAATACTGGATAGACTCGGTTTGTACTCGCTAGAATTTAGAAGATTGAGGGGGGATCTTATAGAAACTTACAAAATTCTTAAGGGGTTGGACAGGCTAGATGCTGGAAGATTGTTCCCGATGTTGGGGAAGTCCAGAACAAGGGGTCACAGTTTAAGGATAAGGGGGAAATCTTTTAGGACCGAGATGAGGAAAACATTTTTCACAGAGAATGGTGAATCTCTGGAATTATCTGCCACAGAAGGTAGTTAAGGCCAGTTCATTGGCTATATTTAAGAGGGTTAGATGTGGCTCTTGTGGCTAAAGGGATCAAGAGGTATGGTGAGAAGGCAGGTACAGGATACTGAGTTGGATGATCAGCCATGATCATATTGAATGGCGGTGTAGGCTTGAAGGGCCGAATGGCCTACTCCTGCACTATTTTCTATGTTTCTATGTTTCTATGAAAGGTCTAGAGGTATATAGGCCAAACATGGGTAAATGGGAACAGCTTAGATCGGATCGACATGGAAGCGTTAGGCCGAAGGGCCATTTTCCCTGCTGTATGACTCTATGACTATGACTCCTTGTGTGCAGTGCTGTGGTATGTAGATGCATTTGTGCACACTGCTGAGGTGTTCATGTGCATTTACCAAGCTATGTGCAGAACTGTGCATTGTTGGAGTATGTATGGTGCTATCATGTAGGTGTCCATGTGCAATGAGTGTGTATGGGGCTGTGGTGTGTGTGCGCATATGAAAATTTGAAGCATTGCTGAGCGTGGGGAAATCAACAGAAATTTTACCACAGACACTAACCTGCAAGCATTCTATAACCAAAGAAGAAAGCTGCGATCAGGACAGCTACGACAGATACTGATGCCAAGGCAATTACAATTGGCTCCTCTTTGAAATGTCGTCTCCAAGTACCTGGAACACAGAAAAATATATTCTCATCAGCGTTGTCACTCATTCTAGTTAATTTATTTGTATCAATAAGCTGACAGGCTTTAAGGTAGCGACAACATGAGAGAAATGCATTTGCATTAAAATTCTTCAGATGTCCTAAAGCATTTCCAATCATGAAATACATTGCAAAATCATTAGAGAAGCAACCATTTTCACCAGCAACGTATATCAAACAACAAAAATTCACTTTGTATTTTGTGCAGTCGGTTGAAGGCAGCAGCCTGCTCTTCTTTGAATAATGACCTGCATTATTTGATTTCCCTGGAACTGTTGGAAACAGCCAATGGGAGCAACATTTCTGAAGGACAGTACTCCAACACCCACTAATTCCCCTGCCTCAATTCATCCATCCCGCACCGATTGCCTTCTCAACACCACCCCCTTTCCCTCCTGCACTGATTCACCCCCCCCCCCCCCCCCCCCCCCTGCGCTGGAAATGTCTTCAGAGCGAACATTGACTATGTTTGACAACGGAATGCAATCAAATGTGCTTTATTTCCCAATGTTATTATTTGTTTTAATCCATAAAGGTGGATTAATTAAATTGTGAACACGTAAAACATTAAAACCACAGTGTTCGATTGTCACAGCTACCATTGACTCATTATTACAGAGTTCATTTTAACGGCAAATCAATGCTCTTAATATGGAGTATCAGTACTGTAGTTATTTAATGAGAAACATTCACAACTATACGTTGGATTTATACAGGTTTTACTTCTACAGTCGGTCATATACATCACAAATTTGGTCAGGAGATATTTCAGTTGAAATTTTAACGTTAATTCTGAAGACTATGGGTGGAAATGGGGATGGGGACTGGACTTTGTGCCTTCACTCATAATGGGAACCATTGTGGGGCGATGTATTTTATGTTTACATTTCTTTATTATTGTTATGTTTATATTCTTTTTTTATGTGTTGCTATGGCAATACGCATTTCACTACACCAATTGGTGTATGTGACTAATAAAGAACCTTTGAACCTTTTAAAAAAAAAGTGGGAATGATGGAAACAGCATTTATCAATAATTTTTTTTTAATCTGGTGCGTACAAACTGGGGGTCTTCATTGCTGTTCACAACACATACATCTAATCTGAATGTCTGGTAATGTGGCGTTTTGGCACCTATAAACATATTGCCAAAAGAACATTTGCTGCAGTTATGACCTTTGGCCATCTCTTGTCGATTAGTGTAATGTCAGATGGGTATAGACGGTTTTAACAGCTAATATCATAAAATGCCTTTAGAAACTTACTTGCAACCTGTATATTTTGTTGTGGCTAAATTATGTGGGAAGCGAGTGTTTATATACCAATAGCAATAACGATCCATGTCCATGTCATGATAATTTTCGGTCCTTCACAGAAAACATGCTTGCATCAATCTGTAGTGTGCACGGTTAAGCATATATGTCATACCATAGGCCAGAATTTATTGACACAGGTTGATCATACGCTAAATAATCCAACCACATTTTTGTTTGGAAGTGGAAAGAAATAATAGAAATTGCATTCATTGCAACATGCAAAAAGAGTTGAGATACTGTATTATAATATTGCTGTATGTCATTGTGGTATATATCATGTCTTGATTGGTGAATGTTTAGTTGGTGACTTTATGTGAAGCAGAAATAATATGTGAATGCTTCATTGGGCATAATTCCGACTGGTAACTACGCACTTCGTCCAAGCACATTATCGCACGCGTCATGCAAGCCGTCTTAAATGACCAGCTAAACTGTCATTTGGCAACCTAAAAAGCTGCCTAGGTTGCCCGGCTGGCAACAGAAAAAAAAAGTTAAGTGAGAGCCCTGCCACGTTAAATAAAGTCACGCACAGACATCCTCCGTAAGGACAGTCATACTCGTTTCGAGTGACCGCCGACGATGATGAACATTTGTTTTCATCTGCGAAGACCTCGGGTATAATTGTGCATATACAGCACTGGTGACAAAGGCCAAATGTCTGTAGTTTCCAAAGCATATTAGGATTTATCTTGAGGAAATGCAGAGATCAGGAACTTTTGGGGTAGGGAGAGGTAAAATCATAGGATCAGGACTGGGGTAAAATGTATAGGGAGGTTGCACGGAGTCGAGGTCATGACCCGTGACCCGTACTGTTGCCACGCAACGGCAACTGGAGGGCACGCGGTGAACTGCAGATATGCATTTACTATGGCTGGCAGCACAGAGGGCCCTTTTTCTGGCCCAGTATCCGAACTGGTTACACACCCGCGGACCCCGGGCTGTCTATCCCCGCGGCCGGGGGTGGGGTGAGGGAGGGAGGAAGAGGTCGGGGTGCCGCTGGGTGGGCGGAGGGAGCAGACCGTCTCCAACTCTACTGCAGCTGACATTGCCTGGAGCCGCGGCCCCCGTCCTTTCATCCCCCGGCCCTTCGCCCCCCCGCCCTGGCCCTTCTTCCCCCCGGTCCCGGACCAGCTACCCCCGGGGGGGGGGGGGGGGGGGGGGGGGGGGGCTCTTTCTTTCCGGGCCCAGAGACCCCCCCCCCCCCCCCCCCGCCACCCCCACCCACCCCCCCCCCCCCCCCCCCCCCCCCGGCCCCGCTACACCTGACCCCGTGTGTGTGGGCGCTGCCAACCCACAGCCCGCGACAGTGCAGCCCACGGGCTGTGGGTCGGGGCGGAGGGCGGCCGTGGCCGGATAGTGCTGACCCGGGGGGGGGGGGGGGGGGGGGGGGGGGGGGAGTGGGAGCTGTCCCGAGGGATGTGCTCCTTCGGCCGCCGCTTACACCTTTGTGCTCGGGTTCAGAGCAAACCTTCCAGCTTTCAATGACAGCACCCACAAATATTTATAGCGCAAAAATTTACAATTTTGGAGGATTTTAACAGGTAAGAAGGTACGCGTCCTGTGTGTTAACAGTGTGTGCCGGAAGCTGCCATGTCCTCCACATGGATTGAGCTGCTCCGTGCGTCAGGCCCTTTGACCCAATTACCTTACGTGCAACCTCCCTATATGAGTTTATAAACTGTTGGGTTGCACTAATGAAGTGCTGATAATGCATTTGGTATTATTAAATCAGATTTCAGGTGTATCAAATGCTGAACTATTTTGAGAGCCAACACCAATTATAAATTAAAATATTCAAGATAAAGTCCAAGTTTACATAACATTTGTTGCACTGATTTAACCGTGTCACATGGAACCAGAACATGAAATTTCACCTCAGCAATTTTATTCTTCCAACATAATTGGTAACTCCAGAGCTGTTTGCAGTGCTCCTCAATCAAAGAAAAACATAAGTGATCTTTAAAATAACTGCAGTCTCCAGTTTGCAAGGACTTGGGTTCATCCAATGTTCAGAAATATGTAAAATTACTAAGACATCTCTGAACCACAAAAATCACATCTTCTAATTAAGCTAATTTCCATCCATTCAAACAATTCCTAATCATCAGTAATGTGCTGGAAAAAAATAAAAATCACTCGCTCACCAAGTTCTACCAGGCTATTCAAGTTTAAACATGGATAAAAGAAAGAAATATCAGAAGTAAGATGCCAGTGATTACTCTTAACATACTGCACAGTAAACGATCAGGTGTGACACCTGGGACTTCTAGCAAAATGGATGTCAATAGCGGTTCATGGATGATTGAATTAACCTAACAGCAAAGAAAATGGCTGTACTTGATAGAGGTAAATCATGTGATCTCTAAGACAATAATGGTGGTTAAGTTTAGTTTATAGATACAGCGCAGAAATTGGCCATTTGGCGTGGTGTCCACGCCAACCAGCAATCCAAGTACACTAACACAATCCTACACACACCAGGGACAATTTACAATTATACCAAGACAATAAGCATACAAACCTGTACATCTTTGGAATGTGGGAGGGAACCGAAGATCTCGGAGAAAACCCACGCAGGTCACGGAGAGAACGTACAAACTCCGTACAGACAGCACCCGTAGTAGGGTTCGAACCCGGGTCTCTGGCGCTGCATTTTGCTGTAAGGCAGCAACTCTACCGCTGCGCCTCCGTGACTGCCCACCGTGATTAGGTGGACTTTTGCCAGGACTTAAACCCGAGCTATAGGGAGAGCTTGCGCAGGCTAGGCTTTTATTTCTTGGAGCACTGGTGGCTGAGGGATGATCATATAAATGTGTATAAAATCATGAGGGGAATTGATAAGGTGAATGCTCAGGATCTTTTATCCAGTGAAAGGGAATCAAGCACCAGAGGACATAGGTTTAAGTTGAAAGGGAGAAAAATCTAATAGGGACCCGAGGGGCAACTTTTTCACTTGGAGGCAGGCGGGCATGTGGAACGGGCTGCCCGAGGAAATGATGGAAGTAAGTACCATAACAACATTTAAAAGAAACTAGACCAAGTGCAGACCAATGTTCCCTCTAATTTTTAGTAGTTTGTGTGCAATTTTTTATGTTGCTACAAATATGTGTGCGTACTGAAATCTTGTGCAAATATATGACCTCATGAGCTTTTGGTGTAGCAGTTTTTACTATTTCGTTATGCCATTCAACTTTAAACCAGCTTGCAGTTCTTTTGCCCTTCACACCTTTTGCATCCTTTAAATTTTACATGGTGAATCAACATTTCTTTCAAGAAAAACTCAATAAGCCAGCTACAGAATTTGAAATGGATCTTCATAAACTGTACAATAAAGTCAATATTATGAGATTTTTACAACTAAGTATATAGATTATATACTATAATTATTGATTACTACATTTTAGGTAACATTGTAGTGTCTATGACACGGACTCTTGTATGCTTACGTTTTTCAAATGAAACAGTTCTTTATTTTAACACTGTAACAAGTCCGCCCCCTCCCACCTCTCTCCTCCCCCTCTCTCCACCCCTCTCTCCCTTTCCCCCATCCCCTCCCTCACCACCTCCCCCCTCTCCAAGGTCCAGCCCCGTCCATTTACTGCTGGGTTCCTGCCAGCAGCGCTGCTATCTTTGAGGAGGGCGGCTGGGCCTGTCCCCCGGGTGAAGCGCGGGGACGGATACGGCGCCCATGGACCGGATTTCCCCGATGCCAGAGTGGGCTGCAGCTGTCCCTGGTGCTGGATCGGGCCGCAGATTTTGAAATTCTGGAAAAAGAAGTCTCCACTATAAAATTTCTCCGCCATCACTTATAGCGGAGATTTTTTTTACCTGAATTTAAAAATCAGACTAAAATTAATGGGGTAGCATGGTGGCGCGTCGGTATAGTTGCTGCCTTGCAGCACCACAGATCCAGATTTGACCCTGACTACCGGTGCTGTCCGTACAGTATTTGTACATTCTCCTTATGACCACATGATTTTCTGTTTCTCCCACATCTGAAAGGTTGATTAGGTTAATTGGCTTCTGTAAATTGTCCCTGGTGTGTAGGATACAACTAGTGTATGATAGATTGCTGGTCAGTGTTGACTTGGTGGGCCGAAGGGCCTGTTTCCATATATATGATTTACATATATATCTTAATTTCATTGAACCATATATGGTTGAATATATGGCATTATTTTCATCTTATTTCTATAGTCAACGGGTGAGGTTGATTGATTTGTATGTGCAGAACAGTGATGGAAGTCTGACTCCTCTTGCTTTGTTTCTATGTTTTTGTTTCTCTCTATATATGCATAAGAGCATGAATTATAATCTGATTTCCATACATGAATATGTCCCTTTACGCAGGGATTCTCCCCCTCTACATTGGGAACTTGGGGTGGAGGGTATTGCACCAAGGTGTTCCCTGCAACCCGTTTCTCTCGCGGTTCACAGACTCGCCAGCCTCATGCCACTTTTGCGGGCTGGAAGAGTCTGTGTACCTCGTGTACATGGAGTGCGTGAGGCTGCAGCCACTGTTTGAATACCTAAAGGGACTGCTCCTTGCCTTCTGGCAGCAGTTTTGTCCAAGCACTGAGTCTTGCAGCACCCCTGTGATTTTGTGGCGTGGACTAGACGCAAGAGTCATTGGCAGTAAGCTGGAAATCCTAACCAAGTCCTGACTTTAACATGAAAGGAACATCAAAAAGAAAAAATGGCAAAAAGAGATTTGAAATTGGCAACGCAAGTATTAATAAAGACCATCTCTGGCAAGAATTATTGAAAAGTAGTGTTTCATAAAACTCAAGTTACAGTTTAGAATTATCTGGACAAATTGAAAAACAGGAGGAAATCTATCTTCTTTAATCTGGGTTGATAAAATATTTAGTTTGAGCTCAATTACAATGCACATTTTCCAGCCTATCCACTCTCACTAGGCATTCTAATCTTTCGAAACACCATTCAATAAAATTCAAACACCGTTTACAGGAACAAATAGTTCAATTTGGACACGTAACAAAAAAATCCAGAGCTTCCTGCCTGATGATCAGATGAATTGCATGGCTGCTTGATAGGGCCCAGGGTTATGTTTACAAATTGTGGAGCCAGACTAGTCTCAACCCTGGAGGCACATTGTCTGCTCCCAGCTCCTGTTTTCCTTCTTTTTGGCATGTTCTCTAAACAATCAATATCAACAACACTGAAAATTGTTGTCTTTCTTCACGCAGAGTGCCCAGCCCTGAACAACAAAAAATGAAGGTCGGAGGCTCTTCATCTGACTAAGCTCCTATTTATATATCTAAGTGACTATGCAATGATTTCCTGTGGTTAAACGTGATTGAGAGATTAAATTTCCAAACATTGTATCTCCCCATTCAATTACAATAAACATGAAGGAATGAAGTTTTAATAATACGATTGAGCTTTTGTGGGGGGGGGGGGGGGGGGGGCATCCTGTGTGTGTACGTGGAATGAGAGGTAGGGGGAGGAAGGTTCCCAATTTAACCAGACTCCAGTAATTCAATATTAAGACTCGCCAGCGTTTAATTTGGTGAAAGCAATGTGGAAATGACCAGCGCGGTTCATGTACATATGAATTTGAGAAACAGGAGCAGAAATATGTCATTTGGCCTGCTTCATGTCTGTTATTTAATCTTAAATCACCACGATTAAACACAGACATGAACTTAAAAAAAGGGATCTAGAGTGGTCAGAAGAGAGCAGTGTGGCGGGGGGACGACCCAGTGGAGGAAAGTGGGTAATAGACAGATGGAGTGTATGGGGGAGGGGAATGAAACTAGACATCAGGGGGTTCGGGGTTAATAAAAATTTGGCCTATGTGGAAGACTTGGATAGAGAGAGAGAAAAGAGAGAGAAGGTGCAGGTTACCTGAAATTATAGAACTCGATGTTCATGGCATTGGGTTGCAGTTTACAATACGAGGTGCTGATCCTCTAGTTTGCCTCACCTTGGCAGTGCAGGAAGCCAAGCAGATTGGTCAGTGCGGAAATGGGAAGAGGAATTTAAAGAGTAGCGACCCAGAGCTCCAGATGGCCAGTGTGCATGTGCTCACAAAAGAGGTCGCCAAGCTTGTGCTTGGTCTCACTGATAGAGACCAAGTACCAGACACAAGTCGCCTACACTCCGCGACTCGACCGCCCGCAGACTCCGGGCCCCAACTCTGGCCTGCATCGCCTGCCCGAGTCCCGCGACGCCATCTTGGCCACGAGGAGCGACTTCAATACTCACCGGGACGCCGCCTTCACCGACCTCCACATCGATGCCGTCGCCGACCCTCACCTGCCTACCGATGACGCCCAGCCTCGCAGCTTCTACAGTAACTCCGACTTTCTCCCCCTCGCCGATTCCTCCGACCCTCGCCGTCCTCCGGGATCGCCCAGCATCATCGCCGCACCGGGCCCACTGAACATCGCCGCCGCACTGGGCCCATCCAGCATCATCGCCGCACCGGGCCCACTGAACATCGCCGCCGCACTGGGCCCATCCAGCATCGTTGCCGGACCGGGCCCATTGAACATCGCCGCCGCCGGACCCGACCTACCCAACATGGCCGCCGGACCCGACCTACCCCAACATGGCCGCCGCAACGCACCCGATTCATCTCGCCGCCGACCCACCGACCTTCCGCCCACCGGGACCATCCACGCATCGCCCGCGGACCCCGACTCAACCACCACTGGACTCCGACCACCGGGTCCGTTGACCCTTGACCCGCGCCACTGGACTCCGACCATCGGGTCCGCTGACCCGCGCCACTCCACCACCCCCCTCCAGCAACCCACAGCCGTCGCCTTACCTGGAGCCTGGACTCTGCTCTGGGCCTGGAGCCTCCACGCTGCTCACTCCCTCTCCCCTGGACTTAACTCCACTGGGTCCTAGTGCCAGTCTGCCCAGCCTTGCTAACCTCAGTGGCTGCTCCACTGACCCTCCCCCATACCCCCCCAACCATGTCACCCCCGCTCTTCCCCACCCACATTACAGCCCTCTCTCCCCCCCAACCCCTTGACCACCCACCACTACTTCAACACCCACAACCCCCCTCCTACACATCGCACCGTCCCCAGTCCACCCACCTGCCTGCCTCTGGCCCCAACTCCCACCCCTGCCGGGTGTTCACCATCCCCCCCGACCTCCCCCTCTCTCCCACACCCAATGGTCTGTCCTCAGCAGAGGTCTTACCTTTGTCCCCCTCCGTCCCCATCTCAATGAGTTCCGCGCCCACCATGACTTGGAGCGCTTCTACCATCGTCTCCGCCTCACAGCGCACTTCCATGGGAAGGAGTCCTCGCCCCCCAATGATGACCCTTTTCCCCGTCTCCAACGCACCCCTTCCTCGTGGAACCCGCCCTGTAAAGTCCTGGCTCTGGAAGTCTTTATCCAGAACTGCCGCCGCGACGTCAACCGCCTCAACTTCTCCACTCCCTTGTCTCACTCTAATCTTTCCCCCTCTGAACACACTGCCATTGAATCACTCCGCAAAAACCCAGATTGGGTCATCAAACCAGCCGACAAGGGAGGTGCCGTGGTAGTCTGGCGCGTCGATCTCTACAAAGCTGAGGCCACGCGCCAACGCTCGGACACCTCCTCCTACTTACCCTTGGACCATGACCCCACTGACGAGCACCAGGCCACCATTTCTAGCACCATCACCGACTTCATCAATTCCCACGCCCTGCCCGACCAAGCTTCCAACCTCATCGTTCCCCAGCCCCGCACGGCCCGTTTTTACCTTCTCCCCAAAATCCACAAACCCGGCTCTCCCGGCAGACCCATTGTCTCTGCGTGTTCGTGCCCCACCGAACTCATCTCCACATACCTTGACTCCATCCTATCCCCCTTGGTCAAATCCCTTCCCACCTATGTTCTAGACACCTCAGACACTCTCCGCCGCCTCCACGCATTCCACTCTCTAGGCCCTCACCCCCTCATCTTCACCATGGATGTCAAGTCACTATACACCTCCATCCCCCACCAGGATGGCCTCAAAGCCCTCCGGTTCTTCCTCGACCAGAGGAGCAACCTATACCCAGCCACTGACACTCTCCTCCGCTTAGCGGAGTTGGTCCTCACCCTCAACAACTTTACATTTGACTCCTCCCATTTCCTCCAAACACAAGGCGTAGCTATGGGCACACGCATGGGCCCCAGCTACGCCTGCCTCTTTGTCGGGTACGTTGAACAATCCTTGTTCAATACGTACCAGGGCCCCATCCCCGACCTCTATCTCCGTTACATTGACGACTGCTTTGGGGCCACCTCCTGCACCTACACACAACTGACTGACTTCATCCACTTCACCACCAACTTCCACCCGGCACTCCAATACACCTGGACCATTTCCGACACTTCCCTACCATTCCTTGACCTCACCATCTCCATCGCAGGGGACAGACTCCTGACCGACATACATTACAAACCCACTGACTCACATGGCTATCTGGACTACACGTCTTCCCACCCTGCCCCCTGTAAAGACTCCATCCCCTACTCCCAATTCCTCCGCCTACGCCGCATCTGTTCCCAGGATGAGACATTCCATACCAGGGCATCAGAAATGTCCTCGTTCTTCAGGGAACGGGGATTCCCCTCCGCCACCATAGATGAAGCTCACAACAGGGTCTCATCCATACCCCGTAACACTGCTCTCTCTCCCCATCCCCGCACTCGCAACAAGGGCAGAGTCCCTCTGGTCCTCACCTTTCACCCCACCAGCCGGCAAATACAACACATAATCCTCCGCCATTTCCGCCACCTCCAACGTGACCCCACCACTCGCCACATCTTCCCATCTCCCCCCATGTCTGCCTTCCGCAAAGACCGCTCCCTCCGCAACTCCCTTGTCAATTCTTCCCTTCCCTCCCACACCACCCCCTCCCCGGGCACTTTCCGCTGCAACCGCAAGAAATGCAACACCTGTCCCTTCACCTCCCCCCTCGACTCCATTCAAGGACCCAAGCAATCGTTCCAGGTGCGACAAAGGTTCACCTGCATCTCCTCCAACCTCATCTACTGCATCCTCTGCTCTAGGTGTCAGCTGATTTACATCGGGGAGACTAAGCGTAGGTTGGGCGATCGTTTCGCCGAACACCTCCGCTCAGTCCGCAATAACCACCTGACCTCCCGGTGGCTCAGCATTTCAACTCCCCCTCCCATTCCCAATCCGACCTCTCTGTCCTGGGTCTCCTCCATTGCCAGAGTGAGCAACAGCGGAAATTGGAGGAACAGCACCTCATATTCCGCCTGGGGACCTTGCGTCCGGATGGCATTAACATTGAATTCTCCCAATTTTGCTAGCCCTTGCTGTCTCCTCCCCTTCCTTAACCCTCCAGCTGTCTCCTCCCACCCTCCTATCCGCCCGCCCTCGGGCTCCTCCTCCTCCCCTTTTCCTTCCTTCTCCCCCCCCACCCCCCATCAGTCTGAAGAAGGGTTTCGGCCCGAAACGTTGCCTATTTCCTTCGTTCCATAGATGCTGCTGCACCCGCTGAGTTTCTCCAGCAATTTTGTGTACCTCCGATTTTCCAGCATCTGCAGTTCCTTCTTGAACACCAGACACTAGTGACTAGGTTGGAGAATGTACAAGCAAATCTGTGCCTCTCCTGGAAGAGCCGTTTAAGTCCCTGGATGGTGATGAGGGAGAAGGTGTAGGCACTTGTGCTGTACCTCCTGCAGTTGCTGGAAGAAATGCCTGGGAAAGAAGAGGAATGGATGGGAGGG
Source organism: Leucoraja erinaceus (assembly GCF_028641065.1). Classification (NCBI taxonomy): domain Eukaryota; kingdom Metazoa; phylum Chordata; class Chondrichthyes; order Rajiformes; family Rajidae; genus Leucoraja; species Leucoraja erinaceus. Next base: position 34,891,861 of record NC_073383.1, on the reverse strand, counting down.
ATGTGCAAACCAGGGAGTCTCAGCAAGATTGGTCCCTACAAAAAGCAGATAGAGGTGGGGAGGCAAATATGTGATTAATGGCGGTATCAAGTTGTACCTGGCGCAAATGTCGAAGAATGATATGCGGGATGCAGAGGCTGCTGGTCGGGTGAAAGGTACGGAACAAGAAAACTCTATCCCTGTTCTGACTGTGCGGAGGTGGGGTGAGAGTACATGTGCGGGAAATAGAGAAGAGATGCTAGTGATGGTTCCCTCGACCAGAGTGTTGAGGAAATCCTGTTTGCTGAAAAAGGAGTTTATCTCAAATTCCTGGAGTGGGTGGTCTCACCTCGAGAACAGATGCAGTGGAGATGGAGAAACTGAAAAAAAGGATAGCATCCTTCCAAGAGACAGGGTAGGAGGAAGTGTAATTTAGGTAGCTATACAAGTCAGTAAATTCAATTATTGTTTTTTTTTTTTAAAAAGGCCAGAGAGGGTTGTCAAAGAGGAAGTGTGTTGGATACAGGAGAATAGGTCATCAGTGGGGAGTAAGGGTTCCTTGCCAAAGGAAAAGGAACAGTGACGAGATGATAGACGAAGAGCTCGACTTCATATTAGACCCAGAACTGGCTCAAGGTGCGAGTACAGAGGTACGATAATGTGGCTTCTGCTGAAGATAGACCAAGATAGAGAAGATCTGATGAGATGGTGAAGACATGGCAAGGAGTTGTTGCTGAGGCCAGGTGCAGGATCTGGAGGATAGTGGGGAGCGGGGGGGTCACCTTAGCGGAGAGAGGGGAATGAGTGGGGTGCTGGATTTAGGGTAGATCAGAGATGTGATGGCAAAGAAGGGCAGGACAAGGCAATGGTGCCACCTCCCACTGTTGCTCACCCTAGCTCTCTTATTTGCTTCATCTTCCTTTCTTATCAGAATTCATCATCTGCCCTTTGTTGCCTCCAGCTACCACCTCCCAACCTGTTCCAATTCCCAAACTTCCCTTCGCCACCCGACTCCAAATGCCAATCTACCCCTCCATACCTTGATCCACCTATCACATACCAGCTGAAGCCCCATCCCTCCCCCTCTTTATATTGGCTATCTCCTATTTCAGTTGAATTGAAGGGTCCCAACCCAAAATGCATCTTCCATTTCCCTCCACAGATGCAGCCTAACCAATTGAGTTCCAACAAACATAGACACAAAATGCTGGAGTAACTCAGCTGGACAGGCAGCATCTCTGGAAAGCAGGAATGTGTGATGTTTCGGGTCAAGACCCTTCTTCAGACTGAGAGTCAGGGAAGAGTGAGTCTTGAGATATGGAAGAGTAAGGTGTGAAATGACAGATTAAAGCAGATGAGGATAAGGAAATGTAGAATGGTTCATTGTTAGCTATGGGGAAGGTGACAACAAGTCATATAATCAGTAATATTTAATCTTGAGGACAGTAGAACTAGTTGGAGAATCAGGATGGGGGAAGGATGGAGAGAGAGAGGGAAACCAAGGGTATCGAAGTTAGAGAATTCAGTATTCATACTGCTGGGTTGTAAGCTGCCCAAGAAAACACATTGCTCTGTCCTAAATAGAGCAACTGAACCTCCATCAACCCCTTGGGCAGTGAATTCCAAATATCATACTTTCTGAACTGCTTACTGAAACTGCAAGTTAACTTTTATGTTTTGTGCATTCAACCGCCACTGTTGAGTTTAAATTTTTCAGCAGACTGGCCTGAGAACAATCAAACCGATAATCTGGCCTCTGTCACTTTGGTCGTTCTGGACCCGCAGGTTTTTCCAGGCAATGGAAAACTTTGATTTCTTTTTTTTTATACATGTAACACAGTAGTATAATATATTATCAAGTGAAACTAATGAGCTTTGTGGGGATGGGAAAAATACAAGCACTCCTGACTCTAGGTGTGATTCTAAAACCTGCTCATGTCTCTGGCCTCTGGTGATCCAGACCTCAACACAACTCTATTTGTACCCCCAGCTCACTGTCCAAACTCAAGCCCACCATTACTGACTGCACTCCAGAACTGCGCACTCTGTACCCCGGCTAACAGTCCAGATTAATGAGTAAACCGGGTATTGGACCATTTAATTTCCATACTGATGACAGTTTTAATGCACTGAGTTGGAGACTGGAAAAGATTCCCCAGTAAAGTTCCACTAATTTTTATGCAGCAGGTTTAATGACAGCAGAGATATCATATCATACATATTATAAAACTGCGATCTTGGATGTTTGCTTGTGGGGATGTTTGCTTGTTTGATCTTTTTCTTTGATTCACATCTCCTCGAAAACCCGACGCGGTAACGGTGAAATTGTTACATATTCCGGTAATGATTTCTCATGATTTCAAAAATCCCCTCATCTGTAAATTTGATTCATTATTTCCCGAGTTTTTTTGCTAAAATTGTTCACCAATCTGACATCTTTTTAAAATCTAACGAGCTGGATGACGTCACAATGCCTTTGCTCCTCGCGGTTATCTGCGCAGATTTGTCAACGCGCAGGGGCACTGTTTTCCACGAGCTGCCTCTGCTCCTCGCGGCGAGTTACGTGGCCCAGCCGCCCATCCCCCGGGCTCTGGATTGAAGCCGATAACGAATAAAGTTAACCCCCCCCCCCCCCGACTCAGTCATTTTGTCGCCTCCCGACTCACAGTCCACACGCACACGCACACTAAAAAAAAATGTATTCTTATTTCGGTCCGCATTACCACCCGACGGCTGGAGCGGTCCTCAGTGGAGGCCCCTCCACAAGGGAGTCCCCCCCCTATCCCCATATCTACCCCCATATCCACCCGGGGTGGAGAGTGCCACATTCTAGCCCCACACTCACGACACCTGATACAGAGGGGGGAGGGCCGGGAGGGATGGGGCCGTACCGTCGACCGCCCGCCTCCTCAGTGAGGGAACACGCAGTGTCCACGGGAACCCCGGAGGCCCTCCGCGAATGCTGGTCACCGCAGGAGGTCGAGTGCTCCGTTGATAAAGTTGGCGTTACATCAAATCGATGATCGCATGCCTGCAAACATAGGCAGTCCCTGATTGTGACAATACTCGCACTCGGCCGGCCACCCGCAGCGCCCTGCACCTCCTCCCTCCTCCCTCCCCCCCCCTCCTCCCCCCCCCCCTCTCTCCCCCCCTTCCCCCCCCCCTCCACCCCCCTCTGCCCTCCCTGCACCTCCGTGCCCACATCCACCTCCCTCTCCCCTCTTCTCCCCACTTCCCTCCCCCCCTCCACCCCCCCCCCCCCCCTCCCATCCCCTCCCACCCTCTCTCTCCCCCCCTCTCCTCCTCTCTCTGGATTTAGACAGAGTCTCCAATGTCATTGTTTTATATGAAAACATTGCCGTTAATACTATACAAAATTTGGGCTCCAAACATCATCACAGTCTTGGTCCAAACACAGACAAATGAGCTGAATTCCAGAGGTGAGATCCATATTTTCTGGGTGTGATGTCAAGTAACTGTTGTAAACATTAATGAGCTTTAGGAGGAAACCACTCTATAATGCAGAATCATTTCTCACGCAAAGAAAAACAAGCTGTGGTTGTTGGAAATCAATCATCCCAGATCCAAGACCTCACTCCAGAAGCTCCTTGGGCATTCACAGGTTCAGCGATCTTTCACTGTTTCAATGCTGCTCAGAAAATTAAACAATCTATGCCTACAAGCAGCAAGATTTGAAGTGAAAGCAACATTCCCACTACAAACGTGCACATTCAGTTCACAAAAGTACCAGATAATGAGCTTCTCCAACAAGAGACTAATTATCTACATTTGTTTCCATCATTTGAGTACCCTATCATCAGTATTATGGAGAAGATGACCAGAAATTCTACTGAACAACCAACAAGAACAGATCAGAGCTGAGTTTTGATGAAGATGCTTTGACCTGAAATATATTATCCGGTAGGTGACTCACTCAACAAGCCTTTTCACTATTTCAAAGATTCAAGTTAGCAACTCCATGGGATACTTTCCACTTGCTTGCATGAGTGCATTAATAATTCTCAAGAATCTTGACACCATACAAGACAAGGCATGACCGTCACCTATCCATCATCAGCACATTGAAACTGCTGCGTTCACCATTACAAAATGTATTGTGGATGCTCACTCACCTTTACTGTTGCACAGCATTCTTCCAACTTTCCATCTCTACACAAAGAAAGACAAATACAGCAGGCAACTGAGAACATTTCCAACTGCAGGTTCCCCTCCAAGTTCCATACCATCCTGACTTTTCCTTTACAATCCATACAATCATTGCTTTCCATACAATCATTGCTTTTCCTTTATTGTTTGCAGATCTAAGTCTTGGAACTCCCTACCAAGAGCACAGTGGAAATACCTACACCACAGAAATTTAAGAAAGTGACTCAACATCACCTTCTCAATAACAATTTGTGATAGGCAGCGAAGCTCTCATGCTAAAATGTGAAAAACACAAAAAATAATTAATTAATTGTGTGCTGCCATATTGAAAACCAAATGGAAAACTTGGTCAGCTTTTGATACAAAATCTTATAAAATTGAGGTGGATTTACAAAATCATAGTCAATCAACACAGAAACAGGCTCTTTGGATCAGTTCATCCTTACTGACCAAGCTCGCATCTGTGCATCTGTCGCATCTCCCCCCCTTCCATCTATATTCCTACCTCTGGCATCACAATTCACACATCTTCTATCCTTTCTCGCACTTTTTTGTCTTCACATCTCTGGCCTGTGTCCAACCATCTGCCAATCAACTACCCCCATCATCTGTATCCACCTATCACTTGTCAAAAGTTGTCCTGCCTCCACTTCTCTACCAGTTTCTCTACCACCACAATCAGTCTGAAGAAGACTCCTGACCCAAAACATCACTTATCCATATTCTCCAGACATGGTGCCTGAACCGCTGAGTTACTCCAGCACAGTATTCCCTCCCCCCAACTTCTATACTCAATTCTCTGACAGATGAAGGCCAGTATGTTAAAAGTATTTTACACCACCTTATCTACCTGCGAGGTGACTTTCATGGAACTATGCATTTGTACTCCTACACCCTTCTGTCTGCAACACTCCCAAGGGCACTGCAGTTCACTGTGAAAGTCCTGCTCTTACTTGACTTCTCAAAATGTAACATCTCACATTTATCTGAATTAAACTCCATTTGCCTTTCCTCAGCCCACTTGTCCAACTGAGAAATCTTGCTGACCATCCCTAATCATCCATCTTTCCACATGAAGGGAAGATCAGGATCTTCTTCAGTAATTATCGTCCATAATCCCCCATCCTAGTTCTGACTAGTTTCACTGTCCTTACAGATTGTATGCCTCCTTGTCACCTTCCCCTCAGCGAACAATGGCCCATTCAACATTTCTTTTATTGTTTGCTTTGATCTGTCATTTTCAAACCTTACCCTTCCATATCTCTGGACTCCCTCTCCCCTAACTCTCAATCTGAAGAATGGTCTTGACCCGAAACATCACCCATTCTTTTTCTCACTAGATGCTGCCTGCCCCACTGAGTTACTCCAGCATTTTACGTCCATCTTCGGTATATCACCAACATTCCTTCCTACACATTGATTGTATTGATATATGGTATGTCTGATCTGTTTGATTGTATTAATATATGGTATGTCTGATAGTAAGCAAAACAAAGGTTTTCACTGTACCTCAGTACGCGTAACATTAATAAACCTGAATCTAAGTTGACATTCTGGGCTAGTCCCATTTAGCTGCATTTGGTCCACAACATTCAAAGCCTTCCTATTCCATACTTCTGTAATAATGTCTTTTGACTGTTGTAATTCTATCTGCATCTATAGCTTCTTCTGGCAGTTCATAGTAGATACAGACTACCCTCAGAGTGGAAAAAATTGCCCTGAGGTCCCTCTTAAATCTCTCCACCCCTCACCTTAAACATCTACCTTCTAGGTTTAGAAATCTTCTAACCTGGAAAAAAGATTTTCCCAGGGTGACCTGATTTTGTACACTGAGCCCTCAGTAAAAAGCTCAAGCCTATAACTCCTACAATTCAAGCCTGGAAGCTGAGGTAATATCCAGATGAATCTCTTCTGCACCCTTCCCAACTTAATGACATCCTTCCCAACTGATCCAAATACTGTTGTAAAATTTGGTATCCTTTTGCCGTTATCTGCAAATTTATTAACAATGTTAACTCCACTCTCATCAAATCATTAATGTATATTCCAGAAGGTTAGCTTGCACCTGACTTGTGATGCATTGGCATGCTTGTACTAACTCTCCAGCAGGGGTCAGGTGGGGGTCCTTGCCTAAACATTGCTCTACATTACTCAACTGCAATGCTTGCTGTGTAACTCCAATAATTTTCTGCTTATTCAGCAAGTGTTGGCTGGTCTGTGACCTTAAGGGCTTTCCAGCTCCAGTAAATTATTAAACAGGAGCAGGGACCTCCAGCTGGTTTCACCTTCCTTTAGTTCTGTGATCCCTGGGGCAACTGCTTTCCCAGCTAAGATGGCCTAATGAAACAGCGGTCACTGAACTTGTCCAAGTGTTGCCCTACATGGCGTAGCAGAAATACAAGTAGAGCATTTACTAATTAATCACTGTTACTAATTTACTAATTAGGCAATGTTGAAAGTGATTAAGAAGGAACTACAGATGGAAAATCGAAGGTATACAAAAATGCTGGAGAAACTCAGCGGGTGCAGCAGCATCTACGGAGCGAAGGAAATAGGCAACTTTTCGGGCCGAAACGTTGCCTATTTCCTTCGCTCCATAGATGCTGCTGCACCCGCTGAGTTTCTCCAGCATTTTTGTGTACCAATGTTCGAAGTGAGCTGATAGGGTGTTTTCTTTTGCAATCTTCTAGTGGTTGCAGATGGATAAAGTAAATACGATTGGGAAATATTTCACGCCAACCATCCCAAATGGCAGATGTACATTCCAAACAACCCTTTCAAAAAGTATTATGCATGTTTGCATTATTGCAGAGTTAATTTACTTTCTTACTAGAAATAGCATTACGGAATTTTTCAGCAGGAGAAATTAAAGTCTCAGGCATTCAGCTGCCTAAAACTTCAATTCCCCATTTCCATTCTTTAATGTGACAGGCATCAGGTTCCCCAGGTGTCTTGCTCACTTGAAGATATTGTTGTTAGTGGACATAGAAAATAGGTGCAGGAGTGGGCCATTCAGCCCTTCGAGCCAGCACCACCATTCAATATGATCATGGCTGATCATCCAAAATCAGTACCCTGTTTCTACTTTCTCCCCATATCCCTTGATTCAGTTAGCCCCGAGAGCTGTATCTAACTCTCTCTTGAATACAACCCGGTGAATTGGCCTCCACTGCCTTCTGTGGCAGAGAATTTCACAGATTCACAACTCTCTGGCTGAAAAAGTTTTTCCTCATCTCAGTCCTAAATGGCCTGCCCCTCATTCTTAAACTGTGACCCCTGGTTCTGGACTCCTCCAAATAGGGGAACATTATTCCTGCATCTAGCCTGTCCAATCCCGTAAGAATTTTATATGTTTCTCCAAGATTCATGGACATGGTACCTTCGACCTGATTACATTTGCTGAACAGAGTTCTACTGGTGGCTTTTATGCTGCTCTCTTATAGATATCCTTCTTCAATATGGTGATTACAGGTATTGTTATCTTGTTGTAGATTAAATCACCAGGGTCAACATGGAAGTCTGATGACTGAACTTTCGCAGCATAAATCACTCTGGGGAATCCCTGCAAATTTGAAGTACTTACCTAATACCTACTCCCACCGTCTAGGATAGATGATGAAGGAAATAGTAAATCAGTTTTCACTAGCTTTCATTTGCCTTACATTAAGTTGCCACGGTTAACTGTGGTTCCCACATTTGATTAGAGATAAACTGAGGCCTTCCAATCCAGATGGCTCACTGTGTAGGAAGGAACTGCAATGCTGGTTTACATCAAAGATACACAAAAAGCTGGAGTAACTCAGCGGGTCAGACAGCATCTCTGGAGAAAAGGAATAGGTAACGGTTCAGGTCTGAAGAAGGGTCACATATTCATTTTGCTGCCTGAGATGCTGCCTGACCAGATGGCTCACTACTGGTTATCAAGCCCTTAGAGCAACTGCTGCATATTTCAGTATCCTCCAGTCCCTTAATACCATCTCCACACCAAGGTCATTACATTCATTAAAGCAGTGTTTATTGGCTGCTATGCCGAAAACTAAGATTCTGTATGACAGACCACACAGTTGTAACCAAAGAAAACGTAATATAATCCTTTGAAATGACAAGACAAATTCTGCTGATTTTGACTCCATTACACAAAAGTGTTGAGAAAAAGAATAGCTGACTACCATTTGGCTCAGCTTTATCACCAGGGTTTCCTGTACTTCATTGGTACAGAATGTATAATCATTATACCAGTATTGCAAAACACACATTCTGGAGAGTTAAATGTTGACACTGCAAGATAATACTGTGATGCAACACATGGATATTCGTAACCCAATCCAAAGCATTAAATAAAAACTATACCAAGGAATGTTCAGAGTTGCAAGAAACTTATCAATATTAAATAACTGTGGACACCATTATGTTTTCAACTATTATAATTACTCACAGATCTATCGGATTCCAAGCTAAGCTTCCATATCCCCCTATTACAAAGTTCATTTAGTTCCAGTGTTTAAGAAGGAACTGCAGATGCTGGAGAATTGAAGGTACACAAAAAAGCTGGAGAAACTCAGCGGGTGCAGCAGCATCTATGGAGCGAAGGAAATAGGCAACGTTTCGGCCCGAAACGTTGCCTATTTCCTTCGCTCCATAGATGCTGCTGCACCCACTGAGTTTCTCCAGCTTTTTTGTGTACCTTCATTTAGTTCCATCTCTGTAACTTCTTCATTCCTACCTCAGTTTACCAACTGCAGAAACTGTTGTCACTCCTGAATCATCCCAGCTTTGATGCCCTTGCTACCTTCAGTTGTGGTTATGCTGAGCTGACCACTATTTTAATGTACCCGACAACAGACTCTTGAAGCAGATACTATTCAGAGCTGTGTCATGGAAGGAGAGATTACAATGCCGTAAGAGAAAAGCGTTCAAGATGTGCTCAAAGCCTCCTCCAAGGAATGTAACATCGCCCCTGAATCCTGGGACAGAACATTCAAAACAGCACTGAGAACATTGGTCATGCCTAGAGAGCACACAAACACCCTACTTAAGTAGTGCAATGATTGCACACCCTCACAAATCACCTACTCACCTGGCCCAACAACCACTTCCTGCCTCATCTATTGAAGAGTTTGCAGTTACTTCATTGTCCTCATTAGCCACCTTGGAAGCCACAAAACCTGAATGGAAACAGGGCATCCTTGATCCCAAGGGATTGCTTAAGAAGGACACTTGAGTATTTACTGCTCTCTATTGGGGATGCGATTTCTTACTTTCTTTTTCTTGGAAGTCCCCCAATCCTCCAGCATCTAAAATGAACTACATTAGCCAGAAACATTGCCTAAATCATGTCCTCTTGTGCTCGCTGATCCAGATTAACTCATGGTCCCTCGGCATCTCCAATTTAAAGTTCTCTTTCTCACTACTGATTCAACCACAGCTGAGACATAAGCAAAGCCAAAACGCCCGAGACCCTAATTAGGCAGCTTCTCTCCCTCAACATGGAATCACCTGGTCTAAATTAAATTGAAATCAGCTTTGATTGGCATGTTGCCAATTTACTAAAAAAAACTGGACTCAAACCTAATACAACGCTGCTATGTTACACTCCACGTCATGAGGGATAAAAACCTCCATTGACCGACATTCCTGAAGAAACATTTAATTTGGTAAATCGCAAACGTGACACGATGAGCGCTATTAAAAGATTGTTACTATGCACTTTGTACAAGGACAGTGGAATATCACTTATGGCACTTTCCACACTAAACCAATGAAGGCAGTGTACAGATCGAATTTTTTTTTAATTATTTGAGCTCTTTGGGTCTGCAGTGTACCAAGGAAGAATGAGCGAGAGAATTGGCAGATGGAGCTAGGTGGAAAGGGGGAGAGAGAGAGAGAGGGAGAGGGAGAGAGAGAGAGAGAGAGACAGAGAGAGAGACAGAGAGAGAGACAGAGAGAGAGAGAGACAGAGAGAGATCCATGCACTTTATACTTGTATTTATACTTATGCATTTTAAACATGTATGTCATGTTTTATACTTTGGCAATATAACAATGTTTTTTTATCATGCCAATAAAGTTTTTAAATTGAAATTGAATTGAGAGACAGAGAGAGAGAGACAGAGAGTCTCCCCATCTTGACCACCTGGGGCCTGGCGGTGAGAAAGTCCAGGACCCAGGCACACAGGGGAGTGTTCAGCCGCAGTTCCAGCAGCTTCTCAACAAGTCTGGTGGGGCCTATGGTATTGAAAGCTGAACTGAAATCAATGAGCAGCATCCTCACATAGCCCCCCTTCTGGCTGTCAAGGTGAGAGAGAGTAGTGTGCAGAACCTGGGAGACCGCATCATCCGTGGATCTGTTCGGACGGTATGCGAACTGCAGCGGGCCCATGGTACGAGGGAGGAAGGTGCTGATGTGGTTCTTGATCAGCCTCTCAAAGCATTTCATGACTACCGAGGTGAGGGCCACAGGTCGGTAGTCATTCAAGCAAGTTGGAGAGGCATTCTTTGGCACTTGTACAGTGGGGGATCTTTTGAAGTAGGCAGGGACCACTGACTTGGCCAGGGAGAGGTTGAATATTGTGGTGAGAAGTGGAGCAAGCTGAGTAGTACAAGACTTTAGTACTCGCCCTGATATACCATTTTGGCCTACAACTTTCCTCGTGTTCACACGTGTCAGAGCCCTCCTCACGACGTGCTCGGACAACGAGAATGTGTGCACATCCCCAGCGGTGTTGTTGTTAGCCGGCGAGCTAGGGGTGATGTTGCCCATCTCGAATCGTGCGTAAAAAGAGTTCAGGTCATCAGTTAGGGAGATGCCGGCACTCCCGGTTGAGGGGGGGAGGGAGGCTGCTCTGGTAGTTAGTTATAGTTCGTAGCCCCTGCCAAAGGCGCCTGGTGTCCCGCTGCTCCATCTGCGACTCCATCCTGTCCCTGGACCTCCTTTTTGCGTCCTTCACCGCCCTTCGCAGTCTGTAGGACTCTGTCTTGTAGTCGACCATATTGCCAGATGCCAGGCCAGAGTTGCAAACAGCGGTGCGAGCATTCAAGGCAACACGAATGGACCTGTCCACCCAGGATTTTTGATTAGGAACGATGCTAACCCTTACCGTGGGGACGATGTTATCGGCTATTGTTGCAATGAAGTCCATGACCGCTTCCACGAACACACTGACGTCTCTAGAACTTGCTTGGAACATATTCCAGTCGACATCGCTCAGTGCATCTTGCAGCATGGCCTCTGAATGGTCAGACCACCGCTTTATGTCCCTTGTCACTGCCGCTTCCCGTACTATCCGTTGTTTCTACTCCGGCAGCAGGAAAATGACAGCGTAGTCAGATTTTCCAAAAGGAAGGAGAGAAACGGCCTTGTAACCTTTCCTGAACGCTGTGTAGCAGTGGTCCAAAGTTCTTTCCCCCCTGATGGCACACGTGATGTGTTGGCAGAAGTTAGGCATGACCTTTTTGAGATTTGCCTTATTAAAATCTCCAGCCACCACCATAGCCGCATCAGGGTTCTTGTTTTGGTGTCGACATAACACATCATGTAGGGCCGACAGTGCCACGTCGGTGTCTGCATGCGGTGGTATGTAGACGGCTGTGATGATCACTGAGCTGAACTCTCGGGGAAGGTAGAATGGACGGCTTGAGATAGTCAGATGCTCCAGGTCCGGCGAGCAGGAAAGAGAAAGCGTCTTATTATTCCAAGGGTTGCACCAGTTATTGTTGGCCAGTAGACTGGTCTCCAAGCTGTCCGATCTAGGCTTCGAACACAACATCAGACTTTGGATTAAGGACTTCCTAGCGGACCGGCCGGAGTCAGTCAGGATGGGACCCCACCACTCCCCCACTCTGACACTCAGCACAGGAGCTCCACAAGGCTGTGTGCTGAGCTCCCTCCTCTACTCCCTTTATACCTATGACTGCATACCGACCCACAGCACGAACAAGGTTAATTCCCAGGATGGCGGAACTGTCATATGCTGAGAGAATGGAGCAGCTGGGCTTGTACACTCTGGAGTTTAGAAGGATGAGGGGGTATCTCATTGAAACATATAAGACTTGGACACATTAGAGGCAGGAAACATATTCCCAATGTTAGGGGAGTCCAGAACCAGGGGACACAGTTTAAGAATAAGGAGTAAGCCATTTAGAACGGAGACGAGGAAACACTTTTTCCTTACAGAGAGTGGTGAGTCTGGAATTCTCTGCCTCAGAGGGCGGTGGAGGCAGGTTCTCTGGATGCTTTCAAGAGAGCTAGATAGGGCTCTTAAAAATAGCGGAGTCAGGGGATATGTGGAGAAGGCAAGAACGGGGTACTGATTGGGGATGATCAGCCATGATCACATTGAATAGCGGTGCTGACTCGAAGGGCCAAAGGGCCTACTCCTATTGTCTATTGAACACCATCATTAAATTTGCAGACGACACGACAGTGGCTGAGCTGATAACTGAGAAAGATGAGGCAGCTTACAGGGAGGAGGTACAGAGGTTAATAGGCTGGTGCTCAGAAAACAACTTAGCATTCAATACCAAGAAAACAAAAGAGCTCATCATCGACTTCAGGAAGAAGTAGGGTGACCATCCCCCACTGCACATAAACGGAGAAAGAGTGGACAGAGTCTCCAGTTTCAGGTTCCTGGGCACCCACATCTCAGCAGATCTCAGGTGGTCAACTAACACGAACTCCCTGGTAAAGAAGGCACAACAACGGATTTACTTCCTCAGATTACTATGGAAAGTCAGTCTGAAGAAGGGTCTCGACCCGAAACGCGAGTCTAAAGAAGGGTCTCGACCCGAAACGGTGCTTATTTGCTTCGCTCCATAGATGCTGCCTCACCCGCTGAGTTTCTCCAGCATTTTTGTCTACCTTGCCACAACAGCTGCCAGTGTCATTCTACTGTTGCTCCATAGAGAGATAGTGTCCTGACACATGGCATCATGATATGGTATGGCTACAGTTCTGCGGCTGACAAGAAGGCTCTGCAGAGAGTCATTAACACAGCCCGGAAGATCACCAACACACCTACCTACCTGCCCTGGAAGAGATCTATAGCTCTCGTTGCCTGCGAAAGGCATCACGCAAAGGGCCTGTCCCACTTGGCGAATCCTCGCGCGGTCGCGTGTCACTGCCTATGTCATCACGCACCATGCGCGCATCACGTGCGTGTCATGACGCTCACTTCTTGCGTCGTGACGCGTAAATGATGTCGCGTAAATTACGTGCAAATGACGGCCAAGTGGGACAGGCCCTAAAAGGACTCATCTCATCCTGCACATCACTCGTTTGCCCTTCTGCCCTCAGGAAACGGTTACAGGTCCATCAAATTACACACCACAAGATTAACAAACAGTTTCTACCCCAAGGCCATCACCACTCTGAACTCTGCACTGAACACACAGCCCCCATAGCCAATATTTTGTACTGCCATAACACTATACTGTGAATATTGCACATTCTGACGCAGTTTTCTTGCCGTTTTTGCTGTTTTCATTGTCGTTATTTATTTATCTGATACGTTGGAGCTCCGCTCGGGCAGTGCGCCTGAAATTTCATTGTATGTATTTACAATGACAATAAAGTGTATTATTTTGGCATAAGGTAGTAGCATCATGTCCTGGAGTATGGGGCAGAATTAATCCCTAAAACTGATACAAATCCAGCGGTGGTCATTTGTATCACACAGAGTGTAGCTCAGTCATGCAACATGTATCATGTTGTTGACACTGAACTCCTCCCTATCAAATTCAATATAGTACATGTTCCGAACTAGCTGATCTTGGATAAGTGTGACTGCAGATTTGCCAGAACTAAGTATCTTTATTTCTTCCAGATATGGGAATGAAGATTTCATGTTAGGCAGTGGAAGTTTGATAAGGAAAGATAATGTAAATTGATGTAGGTGAGACTTGAGGGGTTCATGCAATCCTACCTCATCATCTCAGCTGCTCTAGAAAAGGGAGAGAATTTAAATGAAGATAAAAATTATGGGGGAAAACAAACCCAAAGATTTCAAAATATACATGGAAAAAGCAGAATAACTCAATCAGTACTTGAAGAATTGGCTCAAGCACTGTGGACCTATAAATCATCTTCTTCAGTATTCTCATCTTTCCTTTTCTGCAACTCCTTCAGCCAACAGTCTAATTTCCTTGTGCTCCAGCAACTCCATGCTTGGGCATCAATGATTTTAAAATTGCCTCACCATTAGTGACTTTGTTTCTGACTATTGAGGATTTAAGAGCCAGTGCAATGAAATGGCAATTATAATAAACTCTTGTTTTAACGGACCTCTTTAGAATGGATTTCGATTATAACGGACCAAACAGTTGTTGACCAAGTTTGTTGTTTAACGGAATGACCACTAGGTGGGTGGTGCAAATGGTGTTTTTGAACCATTTTAGCTTTGTTTAGTTTGGAGATACAGTGTGGAAACACAGAGTCCGTGCCGACCAGCGATCACACATACACTAGTTCTATTCTACACACTAGGGACAATTCAGATTGTATAGAACGACCACAGTGGTTCTATCTTCCCTCCTACGGTTGATTAGTATGGGTTGATTACATACATACATACATACATACATACAAAATAGGTGCAGGAGTAGGCCATTCGGCCCTTCGAGCCTGCACCGCCATTCAATATGATCATGGCTGATCATCCAACTCAGTATCCTGTATCTGCCTTCTCTCCATACCCCCTGATCCCTTTAGCCACAAGGGCCACATCTAACTCCCTCTTAATATATAGCCAATGAACTGGCCTCAACTACCTTCCGTGGCAGAGAATTCCAGAGATTCACCACTCTCTGTGTGAAAAATGTTTTTCTCATCTCGGTCCTAAAAGATTTCCCCCTTACCCTTAAACTGTGACCCCTTTTTGTGGATTTCCTCGACATCGGGAACAATCTTCCTGCATCGAGCCTGTCCAACCCCTTAAGAATTTTGTAAGTTTCTATAATATCCCCCCTCAATCATCTAAATTCTAGTTAGTACAAGCCGAGTCTATCCAGTCTTTCTTCATATGAAATTAGTACGGGTGTCAGGGGTTATGGGGAGAAGGAAGGACAATGGGTTAAAAGGGAAAGATAGATCAGCCATGACTTAATGGGCCAAATGACCTAATTCTGCTCCTATCACTTATGAACAGTCACAGACCATGGAAACAGGCCCTTCGGCCCAAATTGTCCACACCAGCCAACATGTTCCAGCTGCTCTAGTCCCACCTGTCCACTTTGGCCCATATCCCTCCAAACCTGTCCTATCCATGTTTAATCCATGTACCTGTCTAACTGTTTCTTAAACCAGGGGTCTCCAAACTACTGCCCGCGGGCCGCATCCTGCACACCACGAGATTTTATCCTGCCCACAGCAAGCTCTTAACACGTTCCGTGCGGTGGGCTGTTTAGCGGGTTCTGTGGTAACGCCGCTTTAGAGATTCAGCGCGGAAACAGGCGCTTTGGCCCATCGAAGCGATGCCCGTACGTACTAGCACTACCCTACACACACTCGGGACAAATCAATTAACCTGCAAACGTGGAGTGTGGGAGGTAACCAGAGCACCCGTAGAAAACACACACAGGCAGCACCCATAGTCAGGATGGAACCCGGGTCTCTGGCGCTGTGAAGCAGCGACTCTGCCGCTGTGCCACTGCTCCTGTGTTGAAAAGACAAGTTGTGAGGAGTGGTAGCGTGGGGTGGGGAGTGGAGTGAGTGGGGGGAGCTAGTTGGCAGCAGGGTCGGCGTGTAGCGATCTCCCCCGTGAGTGCTGGCACTCTCTCTCTCTTTCAATCTCTCTCTCTCTCCCCCCCCCCCCCCCCCCCTCTCTCTCTCTCTCCCCCCCCCCCTCAGAGAGAGAGAGAGAGCGGGGTCGGGCTGGCTGTGAGTGTGTGTGAAGAGAGAGGGAGACTCTCTGTGGGGGATAGAGAGGGAAGGAGGGGGCGAGAGGGGGAGGGAGAGAGAGGGAGGGAGAGAGTGAGCATTATGTGTGTGTGGGTCTTTGTTAATATGCCTGAGGGGTGATCACAGTGCGTGCGTGTGAGAGAGAGAGAGAGAGATAAAGAGTGTGAGAGAGCCTGTATGTATGTGTGAGTCTGTGTGTGTGTGATTGGTGCATGTGTCTGTGTCTGTGTGTGTGTCGGTGTGTGGGTCTATGTGGCTGTGTCAGTGTATGTGTATCTGTGTGTGAGTGTGTGTGTGTGTGTGGGTGTGTGTGTGTCCATGCTGAAATGATGGAGTGGAAACTAGAGAAGAAATTGTGGGAGCCCTGGATGTTTGGAGGCCCTCGTCTTAAATGACGGGATAGTCCCTGCCTCAACTACCTCTTCTGGCAGCTCTTTCAATGTACCCACCACCTTTGTGTGAATAAGTTACCCCTCAGATTCTATTAAATCTTTTCCTCTTCACCTTAAGCCTAGGTCCTCTGGTCCTCGATTCAACTACTCTGGGCAAGAGACTATGCATTTACCCGATCTATTCCTCTCATGATTTTATACACCTCTATGAGATCACCCCTGATCCTCCAGCGCTCCAGGGAATAGAGACCAAACCTACTCAACCTCTCCCTATAGTTCACACCCTCTAGTCCTGGCAACATCCTCCAAAATCTTTACTGACAGGCCGCCGCCGGTGGGGCAGGATGGGGCCAATCTGCGTGGCGCTGACTGAAAGAATCTGCGCACGCACGGTTTTTAAGATTTTTAAACCTCGATAACTTTTACAGTATACCACCGTTTGGAACGACGCTTCACAGGAGAGCGGTGAGTAACCTGACGTAGCGCTGTCGCGTACCGTTTCTACTCAATAGAGAAACTCCGCAAACCGGAAGAGCACAAGATCACAATTTTAGTTATGTATAGATAGATGACAAACAGTAACAGGCCCAGCACCAAATCCTGAGGCACATCACTAGTCACAGGCCTCCAGCCTGAGAAGCAACCTTTCACCAACACCCTCTGGCTCCTTCCATGAAGCCAATTTTGTTTTGCTGAGGTCCATATATGCAAAACTACAGCTCTGCCCCCATCGATCGTTTTGGTCACTTCTTCAAAAAAACAATCATTTTTGTGAGACACGACCTCCCACAAACAAAATCATGCCAAATTAGCCCTTGTCCATCAAAATGCCTGTTTGTCGTAACCCTCAGAATACTCTCGTAACTTTCCAACTACAGATGTTAAGTTCACTGGCCTGTAGTTCCTAGCATTTCCCCCCGCAGCCCTTCTTGAATAGAAGCACAACATTTGCCACCCTCCAGTCTTCCGGCACCTTGGATGGTAATCGTAAATTTCAACCAGGGCTCCCACAATTTCTTCTCTAGTTTCCACTCCAGGTTCTTATAATGGGAGGAAAAATGAATAACGTGGAATATATTCCAAATTATTCTTGTTTAAAACCTATCACATGGTAACATTTTCCAATTTTGACAAAGGTGAGAAATCTAAAACATATACTTGTTCTCACTCAGATGCTGTTGCACCAGCTACTGGTAAGATTTTTGTCAACATTTAAGATTTCCAGCATTTGTAGCATTTTACTTTATATATTTAGTCAAGGCCAAGCAGGGCACACAAGATTGAAACGTAGGCACTTAAGCAAACGTAAGGTGTCGGCAGGCAAGACGGAGGAAACGGCTGGGGGTCAGTGTTGGCAGTCCAGCCTGGCAACCAAGTTCGATAGGTCTCCACGCTATATCCAAAATCCATTATAAAGCGGTCCATAAAAATGAGGGTTTACTGTAACTGCAGTGGAAAGGGTGCTGAAGTGATTCACCAGGATGTTACCAGGAATGAAGCATTTCAGACTAGAGAAGATACCGGATAGGCTCTATGTAGCTATATAACTTTATGTAGCATGACACATATTTGTACTCACACATCCCTGCCCTCACCCACCGTTTTTAAAAGTTATTGTCAATGAGATTTGAAAAAAATGACTTGTGCAAATACAAATCAGTACTTAATAGAGCACGTCTCCAGTCAGCTTTATTCTTTGTCTGTAAGGTGTTCCTGTGCTATGATACAATCACGTGGGTAGAGTAAAAAAAGCACTCCTCATTAGTGCGGGTAAACCTGCATGTCATTGGAATGTGTGAGGAAACCAGAGCACCCGGAGCAAACCCCACATGGTCACAGGGGGAACAAAGTGTGTGTCCCTTTATCATTTTGCAAAATGAATAGAGGGAGTGGGAGCAACATACATAGAGCAAGTCACTTGGTAATGATCTGGAGAGGTTTATCATTTCTTAATGATTTGCATCATTTTTCTGATTTTTGCAAGAAATACCAAGTAGAATTTTATTGTAGGTAGACACAAAATGCTGGGAGTAACTCAGTGGGACACGCATCATCTCTGGAGAGAAGGAAAAGGTGAAGAAGGATCTTGACCCAAAACCCAAATTTTCTCACCAGAGATGCTGCCTGTCCCGCTGAGTTACTCCAGCATTTTGGGTCTATCTTCGATTTAAACCAGCACTTGGCTGTAGTTCTTTCCTACACCTAGGAATTTTATTGTACGTATTTAATGATTGCTGCACCCCTACCTCTTTCCTCGCAGATGGTACATGCCACTGATTTTGTTTGAATACACTGGGAGAGGGAGAACTGACTTGATCTGGTTTGATCAAGAGATACAGGAACTGTTGTGTTTCTTTTCATGCTTATAAAAACTCTACTCAAATGGGGGGGGGGGGGGGGGGGGGGATTTGGTGTGTTAACATGATGTTTGTGTAAACATGCCACAATTATCACATGATAGCAATTAGTATTTTAAAACATTTTTTAAAAAATAATCACATCTGGCCTGAAAACAGTCACAAAATTATTTAGGACATTTATTTCCAAATACAAGTAGTTCATGAACACTGTGCTTTTTACTATGTAAAGTGGTTTATAAAAAGCATCGAACGTCTAGAAAAATGACCGGAGGAAATCTCTCTTATCCATCTCTCCGTCCCCTCGTGTAAACCCTCCCCCAAATCCAAACAATATAAAAACAGCAAAACAGAACCATTCATGAACTAGGCCTCAGCATCAGAGAAAGCAGTGAATTCATAATGCCAACTCTTGTTTAACTCCCGCCTATCTCCGTTTTATAAGAGTAGGCAGCTTTCTACCTTGCCAGGCAACAATAAACACACATTAGAAATGATTAATGAGGGGCCTGATGAGGGCTGGCATTTCGTTTCATTCCACTTCCTTCAAGAACAGAGGGACCCTTGCCAAGCCCTGTCTGCTCAGTTCTGCTCACGTGACCTGAAATGCCTCTGGGAATCATTTCTGCAAATACAGCTGAATAGCAGTTAAACCTCGCCTTGCAGGGGTATATCAGTTAACACGCAGCTGTTGTTGATAACACCCTGCGGGGGGCCCCCAGCCTGAGTGCCGAGTTTTAAGTCAGTGCAGCAGCTTCTTTCCCTTTTCTTCCTTTGTTTTTCCACACGTTTTGAAGTTCAATTTTCTGCTGATAAATGGATCAGTTCAATCCTAAAGTTGCCGAGGAAGATATAAGGACCTTGACAGCCTCTTTGTCTCCGATTTCGACCTCTTTTAAGCAAGAAAAGGAACCCGATCATGAAAACAATGAAGATTGCTTATTGACAAAGGAAGAGGGCAAAGTCCGGTCTGGCAAACACAGTATGGAGGAGAAGGAGCTGCTGGCTTTACAACAAGATAGTGGAATTCCATACAACACCAAAAAAGCAACAGCCTGGGGTGTCAGAGTTTGGGATGAATGGGGCAAAACTCGCAACAGCTACATTATGGAGCAGGGCGTCCAGCGCAATGAGCTCTTCCTTTATGTGCCAGAACTCTGCTATGAAATAACCCATGATGAACTTAATTTCTGGTTGTGCAGGTTTGTGCTCGAAGTACGGAGGCAAGATGGCTCAGAATATCCACCCAACTCTCTCCGTCTACTATGCTGTTCAATCCTGCGCCACCTGCGGGAAAATTGCAGGCGATCAGATATTGATTTCTTCAACAAACTGAAACCGGATTTTGCCGAGTTCCGAGCCACACTTGATAATCGGATGAAGCAGTTGCAGCGGTTGGGTATTGGACTAGTAAGGAAGCAAGCCCAACCATACACGGAAGATGATGAGGAGAGACTGTGGCAAGTTGTCTTTCACCTCTGTGATGCAAAAAGCTACAGTTATGCTGTCTACTTCTACGTCTGCAAGGTTTTTGCCCTCTGTGCAGCCAAGGACCACCATAAACTCACAGTTGATCAGTTCGAGTTTGGATGTGACATGATCAATGAGTATGTGGAGTTTACTGGCAGACCAAGTAATCCTCAAGATAGCCTTGAAAAGTTGAAAATTATCCAGACAAGACAGTATGCTGATTCCCCAAACCCAAGATGTATAGTCTCTCTACTGCGGCGCTACCTTAGTATGATTCCCCGTGAAGGTTCTTTCTACCGCCGTCCCGTCCCTGGCACCATGCAGTTCTCAGAACAGGCAATAGGAGTTCACACTTTGGAAAGATATTCCAAGGAGATATGTGAAGCTGCGGGAATTTCAGGACACCACACGGGCCATTCAGGAAGGGTAAGAAATAAAATATATTATTTTAAACTATCATTCAGGAGTAAATCTAATATCTCCAAAAATAATTTTAATCCTGGCACATGAAAGTATACATTTTCTGAAATTGGGTTTCAGTGCTGGCTAAATGCGAAAGTTATCCGTATGTGGATGTTTGATCTCTCCAAGACAGACAATCACCATTCATCAAAATAGAGAGAGTACAGAGGAGGTTTACTAGAATGTTGCCTGGGTTTCAACAACTAAGTTACAGAGATAGGTTGAATAAGTTAGGTCTTTATTCTCTGGAGCGCAGAAGGTTAAGGGGGGACTTGATAGAGGTCTTTAAAATGATGAGAGGGATAGACAGAGTTGATGTGGACAAGCTTTTCCCTTTGAGAATAGGGAAGATTCAAACAAGAGGACATGACTTCAGAATTAAGGGACAGAAGTTTAGGGGTAACATGAGGGGGAACTTCTTTACTCAGAGAGTGGTAGCGGTGTGGAATGAGCTTCCAGTGGAAGTGGTGGAGGCAGGTTCGTTGGTATAATTTAAAAATAAATTGGATAGGCATATGGATGAGAAGGGAATGGAGGGTTATGGTATGAGTGCAGGCAGGTGGGACTAAGGGGAAAAAAGTTGTGTCGGCACGGACTTGTAGGGCCAAGATGGCCTGTTTCCGTGCTGTAATTGTTATATGGTTATCCCAAGAGTAAGTTAATCAGTACACACAAAACGCTGGAGTAACTCAGCAGGACAGGCAGCATCTCTGGAGAGAAGGAATGGGTGACATTTTGGGTCGAGACCCTTCTTCAGACTGGTTGGGGATAAGGGAAACGAGGTATATAGACGGTGATGTGGAGAGATAAAGAACAATGAATTAAAGATATGCAAAAAAAAGTAAAGATGATAAAGGAAACAGGCCATTGTAAGCTGTTTGTAGAGTGAAAATGAGAAGCTAGTGTGACTTGGGTAGGGGAGGTATAGAGAAAGGGAATGCCAGGGGTACCTGAAGTGAGAGAAATCAATATACCACTGGGCTGTAATATGAAGCGAAATATGAGATGCTGTTCCTCCAATCTGCGTTTAGCCTCACTCTGACAATGGAGGAGATCAAGGACAGAAAGGTCTGTGTAGGAATGGGAAGGAGAATTAAAGTGTCCAGCAACCGGAAGACCAGGTTGGTTCATGCGGGCTGAGTGAAGGTGTTCCGCGAAACAATCCCCCATTCTGCGTTTGGTCTCACCAAGGTATAAGAATCCACATCTTGAACAACGGATACAGTTGATGAGGTTGGAAGAAGTGCAAGTGAACCTGAAAGGACTGTCGTGGTCCCTGGACAGAGTCGAGGGAAGAAGTTTTGCGACAGGTGTTGCATCTTCTGCGGTTGCAGGGGGAGGTACCTGGGGAGGGGGTGGTTTGAGTGGGAAGGGATGAGTTAACCAGGGAGTTGCGAAGGGAACCGCCTCTGCGGAAGGCGGAAAGGGGTGGAGATGGAAAATGTGGCTAGTGGTGGGATCCCATTGGAGGTGGCGGAAATTTCGTAGGATTATGTGTTGTATGCGACGACTGATGGGGTGGAATGTAAGGACTAAGAGGACTCTGTCTCTGTTGCGACTAGGGGGAGGGGGAGCTAGGGCGGAGCTGCGGGGTACTAAGTAGACATGAGTGATACCCTATCTATGATGGGAGAAGGGAACCCCCGTTCTCTAAAGAATGTGGACATCTCGGATGTTCTAGTATGGAACACCTCATCTTGGATGCAGATGCGGCATAGACAGAGGAATTGGGAGTAGGGGATAGGGGAATGGGATGAGTCAATCTGATATGGGCTCTTCTTCTCAATTGAAGCGCAACTATTTCTACAACCCAAGCAATTAGTATCTAATTCCACCACCCAAAGATTTTTTTTTAAACAAGTGAAGATATGTACAGCCTTCCACTCTGCCAGTCCTAGAGGTTTCTTCAAATGGTACAAAGATGAATGATGGAACCAGCATCCAAGCTTCTTTGCAACATCAGAAAATCTGATCCATCAGCATGGCATTCATGGAATACAAGTGCTTTAATCTAAATCTCTCCATTACCATATTGTTACAATCATCCTTCCAT
The DNA here is from genome assembly GCF_028641065.1 of Leucoraja erinaceus. Classification (NCBI taxonomy): domain Eukaryota; kingdom Metazoa; phylum Chordata; class Chondrichthyes; order Rajiformes; family Rajidae; genus Leucoraja; species Leucoraja erinaceus. The sequence goes on along the minus strand of NC_073383.1, from coordinate 34,869,088 downwards.
AGACATAGTATTGAAATGGTACTTCCATTGTAGCAAGTAATGAAGCCAGGGTATGTCAATGGTTTTTCACTGTTCTGGAAAGGCACCTTGAAAATCTGCACATGAAGATATATCACACATACACATTATTACATTTTATTAAGGTGACACAAGAAACTGCAGATGCTGGAATCTTGAATAAGTGCCATACCTAGATCTGCACTCATTTGTCCCATTATTCCACCCTCCTTTCCTCATTCTCACCCCTCGTCCCCATCCACCTGTATCCCTTCCTTTAATTTCACATTTTTCTCCTTATCCTATAGCAGTTCGTCTTTTCATCTCTAGCGTTTATCCACTTATCTCCCAATAAAAAAACGTCCTCGCTTGTATCCACCCTTGTCTTGCCAGGCTTTGCCCTGCCCCTGCCTGTTTTCCAACTCTATCCATCCTACTACAAGAAGTGTCCCGACCTGAAACATCACCTATCCATGTTTTCCAGAGATGCTGCCTAACCCGCTGCACTTTGGGTTTTTCACTGCTAAAATGGACTTGAACAAGATGAATCAGGATTTGGATCCTTAAGTTCCACATTCAATCTAGAGAGATCAAATCAAATCAAATCTACCCGGTACATAAATGCAGAAATGTTCCGGGTTTTGGTGGCAAAAGATTCCCCTTCAACAGCACATGCAAGGAAACAGATGAAATATATGGCTCATGATTGTATATACTTTCAAATTAATGGAGGGCACTGCTGCCAGACAGAACATCTCTGTTACTTATAATGTACCCTTTTAAAATTCCTATCCAATTAATTCTGGGGAATTATTTCTTCACCTTTTTCGCTGTCTCGGGGAAAATGGTAGGAAAATGGATGCATCATCCAAGCACAGTTATATAATGGGTGTCTGATTATTAATTAAACCTGCATAAATAAGCATCCAATAGAAATTAGCACTGATTAGTGAGAACTACCAGATTATGACCTTGTGATGGAATTCTGGCTAACTTTTCGGATTTAGTTTATTCTAAACGTCTAAGTTTTTCCGACTGTCCAATAGTTATTCATATAGAATTGGTCTTCTACATTCTGGTTTAACAGATCTCTATCTGTATGTGTGCATGTACAGGTCAGCAGTGCAACAACCCTGTATAATCGAGGCTTTGATGAACAGTCAATTAAAGAACGAACAGGGCCTACAGGTAGTTTGGCAAAGGGCTACAGGAGACCCTCTCCTGCTCAGATGAAGGCCATGTCAGACTGCTTACAACCTCCAAATCCTCTCAAAAAGATGTCAGCATGTTCACCCTCATCACCTATGTCATCTGAAGATCACAGTTCTTCTCAAGATGAAGGCCCGAGCAACATCATCATCATCTCTGAAGATGGAATTGATCATCCACAAGAAATTACAACTATTTTAAGCAGGCCTGAGGTAACAATCACAGAACAGAGTGGTGTACTAAAAATTGAAATACCACCTAGGAATCTCCCATTGGTGCCCTTATCTTCAGTTCATACCATTACAAAGTTAAAAATAGTGAAAGGAGACATTGTATTAGAACTAAATTTATAATATTAAATTTATTAACAGTGAATTCTACGTTCACCTGCATTCAATTTATTCTCCAATATTGCTCTTCTGGTTCTGGGGAAGTGCGATCCAAGTACCGTATTTCCCGGTAATGAAGACGCTATTTTTAATCAACAGATAAGGCACGAAAATTTACCTGCATCTTGGGAGGTCAAAGGTTAGGTTGTTAGCCAAGAAAGATAGACTTGTCAATCCCTCATTGCTGGCTGCTGGTGGGAAGCGGCTGTAAACGGACAGCGCCGCAAGGGGGGGGGGTGAGAGTTCCTTTCACAGCGTGTGGGGAGTCTGGCCCAGGTCAGCACGGGCAGGAGCGTTGAGAAGGAGGGGGTCGGGGATCATGCCAGCAAATCACTCAATCACCGCTGCCACGGCGCTCCGGGCGCGGAGCCACCGCATTGTGGTCGGGGAGGGAAGTAGCTCGGGTGGCTGCGAGCGGCCGCCGGGACCGGACAGCGGAACCGGCCTCCACCGCAGTCCATTCTGCCAGCCCACTCACCTCTGGCAGTACTCTCCGTCCAAACACCTCTCTCCTGCCACTCGCCGGCCTCGCTCATGTCAGCCGCTTCCCGCAAATCTTTAAATTCCAACTGCCGCTTGAGTGCGAGCAGTCGGGACCGGACAGCGGAACCGGCCGCCACCTCAGTGCTTTTTGCCGGTCCGCCCTCCAGCCAGCCACAGTGTCCTTCGACACAGGCGCAACCGGTGGAGGTGGTGGTTGGCGGGTAGCTACTGGGCGGAAGGCTGGCTGCTCCATCCCGGGCTTGCTCTCTCTCTCTCTTTCTCTGGCGACCTGGGAACTGCAGCCATTCCCGAGCTGACCTGGGCGCAGCAGCCAGAACTGGGAACTGCAGCCAGACCTAGTGACCTGGGCGCGCCAGAACTGGGGCTAGTGAGCCGACCTGGGCACTACAGCCGGTCCCATGGCACACAGACGACCTGGGTGTCACAGCCAGACCTGGGGCAAGTGAGCCGACCGGAGAACTGTTAGTCCCGGGGACGTGAGGGATCGGGGAACTGCAGCCAGTCCCGGGGCACGCAGGCGATGTTGCCTATCCATGGACTAAACAAACCCTTGATCCAGTCCCGCCATCCTTTTTTCCAAAATTTAGCAACTTAACTTGGGGGTGCGTCTTCGACGCAGGTGCCTCTTCAATGCTGGGAAATACTGTATGTACTGCATCCATTAATCCATGATCAATGGATCACAATTCTGATGACTAGAACATGCAAGCTTACTCTATTATCCTCCCTGTTGGCCACATATCTAGAGAACAGTAAGAATTGATGTTGCTTTATATATTTCCTTTTCTTTTCCCCTTCTATTTCTGAGCTAGTTAGTGTTTGAGTACAGGTCCAGTAACAGGCCAGATAATCTTCACATGAATGTACCATGAGAGCCAGTAAGCTATCCAAATGGGAAGAAACTGCTTCCACAGTCAAGAACAATTCTGTGCTCATATAACATCCAAATTTCCTTTCCAGTTGGAGTCAGTGGATAGGAATCATTTGGCTGATAGTAATCAAGAGAAGGTAATGGTATTATAATTGTATCCACTCCTATCACAGATGAGCCCAGTAGAGTTAGTAAGAATGATGAGCAAACAAATCTTTGTGGGTTGCAGCAGATCTTATAGCTGCAGTTAGTTACAATCTGCTCATAAAGTTATAGCATTTATTAATTCATTAAATGTTACTGTCAAGACTTTGTTATCGGCATAAAATCAAAGGTTAATTCGGGCTCATTACCAGCACTAGTGGGATTGTACACTGGACTTGGTCTGAATCTGATCACCAGACTCCAAAATAGTGGTGCAAAGAATTGATCACATTCAATTATCAATCCTAAATTTAAAACTGCCAGTCTAAACAATTTTGATCCTGTTCTGCCGAGCCTAAATTGGCAGAATCAAACTGTCAACTTCACTGCCGCTGCCGCTGCTGCTGCTGCTGCTGCTGCTGCTGCCGATGCCGCTGCTGCTGCTGATGCGGAGGCTGCTACTGCGGGTCTGCGGACGGCGGCACCAGGAGCCCGCGGATCCCTGGAGGGAGACCGCTTTTCGGGGCTCCTGCAACGGCGAATTCTCCCGCCCGTGTTGCGGGGTTGAAGAGCTCCTGGAGCGGGGCCTGACACCACTGCCCCGCGCGGCTGGAATGGCCGCGGGACTTTGCGAGCGCACACCGGGGGCTCCAACACCAAGACCCGGTGTGCGACCTCGCACCACCCGGCGTGGCTTCAATGGCCGCGGGACAATCACCATCGCCAGCCGGGGGCTTTGACTTTGACTCTGACATCGAGGGGGGGGGGGGGGGGAGAGTGCAGTGCAGAGATAAGTTTTTTTGCCTTCCATCACAGCTATGTGATGGATGTTTATGTAAAATGTAATTATGTTGTGTCTGGGGTCTATTTGTGTGTAATGTATGGCTGCAGAAACGGCATTTCGTTTGGACCTCCAGGGGTCCAAATGACAATTAAATTGACTCTCTTGACTCTTGACTTACTGAAGCCAAAAGATGCCCAGTAAAAACAAGTCCACATTAAGTCAGTAGTGATTATTTGTGTAGAATAAGAAGACACTAAACTTTGAATCTAATGAAGGCATATTTACTGGTACAATATAGAGATGGTTTTGCTCTGCCTCCAACCCGCATTCTGCTCATTTTGGGGGCATTTGATGAGACAATAGGGAAATCTATTCAGTATCACAAAACTGGCATATTTGATACTGCTTTGATTGCAATCTGGAGATAATTGTGAAATTAAAGAGTTCAATAAAATAGTGTCACAAAACTGGTATAGACCCAAGGTTGATAACACAGAACAGGAATGCCATGAAAATCTGGTAGCATTAATGAGTATTAGAGTGCTATTAATGCATACTCTATATTGCGCAAGCAATTTTGAATAGGCCATAAATTAATTTATCCCAGAAGAAGAAGAATAAAAATTAAAGCATAACATCCTATAGTTCTGTTTCCTCCTTCTTCTAACACTGTACCGGAAACATTTTATACACTGAGAAGAAACTTTACATAGAGTGGTTTATCACTTCAAAGAGCTTCATGTAAAATGAGAATAATTTTGAAAGATGATGTATGGACATTATTTTGTGCTTGGGAACAATAAATGATTTTGGACATCTAGAGTTGTGGGATTATATTCTGTCGCAACAAATAAGAGGTGGCCTACATAAGCTCACCAAGAAATTAGTATTCTTTGCTACAAGGTATTCGAGACAGGAAAGTGAGAAGAGAGCTGGTCGGTAGAGATCAAAGATACAATTTCTACTCAAAAAATAGAACATATGCTTGATGGTTTAATAATAACATCTTTTTGGTGAAGAAACTAAGAAATAATAAGAATATTGATGGCCTATTAAATTGTGGAAAGCGAATAGGAGCAAAACTGCAATCAAATTTCAGAATCAAGAATTGAATTGTAATTTTTGGATACTCAAATCACCCAAGAAAAATAGAGAGAGTAATTCTGAAAATGCTATGAGGACATTCCTGATCAGTGTGCTTTCCGTGCAAGTGGAAAGAAGCTGTGCACGGTATTGAACTGCAGTGAAGTGGACATGAAAAGCTAATATTTTGTGAAATAATAATCACAAATTATTTGCATCAGAGTAGTTACAGAAAAGGGAAAGGAACAATAAAACATGAAAATATTCAAGTAACAGAAGAATAATTTAGGAAAGCAGAAAGGAAATTTGGCCCAGGTAGACCAGAAGCTAAATTCTTTACAGTTGGGACCTGACAAGAGTATAAACTGTAGGTGCTGGATATGCATATTATTTCAACAGGGATTCCATAAATTTGAACTTTGGGTGAAAACAAGATATGAAATTCTAGATATAAGACTGATAACACAAAGAAAACATATACAAAATGGCAAGTGGGGGAACTAGGATGAATAAAAGTAAAAAGGCTAACTGGAAAATAAGGCTGGCCAAAGGAGCGTATAAAATATATGTGACTGGCCCACAAGATAAAAGCAGTCTTAAGTTGGGGCAAGGCTAATTTTGATCACATTGGACAGGAATTTACAACAGTTGATTGGGAGAGACCATTAGCAGATAAAGAGACATCAGGCAGGCAGAGGCTTTTAAAATGCGAGATAGGGAAAGTTCAGGATCAACATGTTCCTGTTAGAGTGAAGGGCAAGGCCAGCAGGATTATGCTACACTAGCAGACATGAAATATTAGCGTGGACTTGCACCTTTTGCTTCCACAGATGCTGACAGACCCACTGAGTTTTTACAGTGATTAGTTTTGTGAGCATGTGATGATGTGACCTGCCCAGAGCTAAATGTAGCCAAACCACACAAGGACAGCAAGTTTTCTTCACCCAAGGACATGAGTAAAACTAATTTGTGCTTTTAATATAAAGTTAGTGCTGCCTATGACCATGCTCTTGCACACTCCTCAATAAACCAAAAATATGTTGGCTCTATCAGAATCTCTCTTCAATCTGTTTTCTTGCAACATTTGGTTCTTCTTATTTCAGAATATTGCTTTTATTCATCGCAACTCTTCTCATTCCTCTTTATTCAATGATCTTCTACACTTTTATTTATCATAAACGTGAATGTACTTTATTTCTTGCATCCTGAGAGTACTCATGTAGAAACTCCTCCCTTCACAGAACCTCTTTCCTCTTTGTCTCCTCCCACAATTTTAAAATTCAAGGTGAAATTTCAAGTCCAGTTACCATTTCTTGACGTATTTTACTTTCGACCTGGATTAAAGGCATTTAGGGTCCTAGTCACGGGGCACATTCTTATACAGCACAGAAACAGACCCTTTAGCCCACATACCAACTCTTGGTGTGTAACCTTGTAAGTATTCAAGTATTTATCTACATCTTAAATGTTGTGAGCAGTGCATTTCAGATTCTAATCACCTCTGGGTGAAAAAGTTCTCCCTCAGATACCCTCTAAATCTCTTACCACTTAATATAATCTACATCCTAATGTTTTGTTCCTAGATCTGTCTTCTTGATGAAAAAGAAAAATTGCCTTAAGTCTGTCAAATGCAATCTTTACTATATTTTCACAAACTCGCACAGCCTCCATATCCAACATGCCAATAAATAGTAGGCAGCAAACTTTTTATCTGCATCTGTACATTTTAAAACTTACATTCCTAATTTCTTCTGACAAAGAATTAACAAATTGAAACATTAATTCACTTTCACCCTTCACAGGGGTGTGCCTGAGCCAACTATTTCTAGCTTTTATTATAATCAGAAAAGTGTACTTACTGCGTGGTACTGAATCTGTTGGATCGGGCAATGGGATAAAGTTTTCAGTGAAGTTGACGTTGCACATATCGGTACTACAGCAGCAGAAGCGGAAAGTGCCATTCTGTCTGTGGTTTGTCACCACACACTCTGGAGGATGACACACCTCCCTGTCTCCAAAGTGACCCCAACAGCCTGGTGTAGAAACAGAATAAGAAATGTAAGACCCGAGATGCTGCAAGGAGTCAGCAAGTCAACCCATTAAAAGACTAGAGTTTTAATGGTCTACTGATCTCAACAAATTAAAGAAACATAAAGGCTGAACTACTTAAAGAGCAGCATAATATTGTATCAACATTTGTTTGGCAAAATCTTAAAGTTATATAAAATTGCAAGCACTATTACAATTGTAAATTCTCACCTTTCAAATTGCAGTTATGTTAGGGGACAGTATTTTAGGTGCACATTATTGCCAGGATATGTGAATGGAGTCGAAAACCAGTAAACCAACATTACCCTCTTTAAATGTTCACATTTTGGGATTTTCTACAAGTTGCTGAATAGATGAGGAGTGGGAACACCCTCAGATTGCCCAAGTCAAAATGTGTGACTTCACCATAACTCCAGTTGAAATCAGAGAACTCAGAGCAACTCAACAAAAACATTTGGATGTATGTCTCACTATAATCCCGTCTTTCAAAATAAAAAGGAATTAAAATGTCTATTGCATTGCGCTGTACAAAATTGGAACTTAAACTATAAATTGCCATGAATTCAATGCTGCGGTGAGTTTCAGGATGGAGATTAAATTCCTGTCCTGCGCTTTAATGAGGAGGAGAGCAAATAAGCATCCCCAGTCATTACCCCATTATTTTCTAAAAGGGGTGAGCTGCAAAGGGACTTGGGAGCGCTGGTGTAGGATTCCCAAAAAGTTAATCTGCAAGTTGAATCGGCAGTAAAGAAAGCAAACTCAATGCTAGCATTTATTTCAAGAGGGCTTGTATACAAAAACAGGGATGTAATGCTGAGGCTCTATACGGCGCTGGTAAGGCAGCATTTGGAATATTGTGAGCAATTTTGGGCACCATATCTGAGAAAGGATGTGCTGGGTCTGGAGAGGGTCCAGAGGAGGTTTACAAGAATGATCCTAGGAATGAGTAGATTAACCTATGATGAGTGTTTGTCAGCACTGGGCCTGTACTCACTGGAGTTCAGAAGAATGAGGGAGGACCTCATTGAAATATACAGAATAGTGAAAGGCTTGGATTGAGTGGATGTGGAGATGTTTCCACTAGTGGGAGATACAGAGGACTAGAGGTCATAGCCTCAGAATTAAAGGATGTTCTTTTAGGAAGATGAAGAGAAATTTCTTTAGTCAGAGAGTGGTGAATCTGTGGAATTATTTGCCAGAAGGCTGTGGAGGCCATCAGTGGATATTTTTAAGGCAGAGATAGATTCTTGATTAGTACAGGTGCCAGAGGTTATGGGATATGAAAGCAGGAGAATGGGGTTAGGAGGGAGAGATAGATTAGACATATGATTGAATGGCGGAGTAGATTTGATGGGCGAATGGCCTAATTCTACTCCTATTCCTCATGACCTTATGATTACATACGTGATGGGTAACAGGACATTTTTTTCATATCTATTATAATCCTAGATCTTTGCCTATCTCATATACTCAAACCAACACATTAATTAAGAAACTAATGGGGTAACATGTAACTTCTAACCAAGCCTCAAACATCAGGATTGTGATGTCCAATAAGTTGTCAAAAGGCCTTTTCCCAAAAGAACTTGGATCAAATCTACCCCAACCAGAACAGATAATTGTAACGGCTGTGCAACGCCGATATACAGGAGTCTACACCAAGAACAATGGATACAGTAGATGAGGTTGGAGGAGGTGCAAGTAAACCTCTGCCTCTCCTGAAAAGACTGTCAGGGTCCCTGGATGGAGTCAAACTTGTAAAAAACCTTGTTCAAGTTAATATAGACTACATCTACACTCCTGCCCTCATTGACCTTCTTGGTTAATCCTTCCAAAAACTCAATTCAATTCCTGAGGCATAATCTCCCATGCACATAACTGAGCTGACTACCCCTAATCACTGTGGGGCTGCACGGTGCCTAACAACACCAGGGACCCGGGTTCGATCCTGACTATGGGTGCTGTCTGTACAGAGTTTCTACGTTCTCCCCATGGCCTGCGTGGGTTTTTCCTGGGATCTCCAGTTTCCTCCCACACTCCAAAGATGTACAGGGCTGTAGGTTAAATGGCTTGCTATAAATGTAAAATTGTCCCTAGTGAGTAGGATAGTGTTAACGTGCTGGTTGGCACAGACTCAGTGGGCCGAAGGACCTTTTTCTGCACTGTATCTCTAATCTAAACCCGTTTTTCCAAATCTT